>NW_007204579.1:0-1116 GCF_000164805.1 Carlito syrichta | reverse complement strand
TATGCCCCCGGCCTCTGAGTCCGATCGGTGATAAAAAGATCGCCGTCATTAAGGACCATAAGGTCTACTGTAATCGGGTGTGAGCCATATAATCCGATCCCATATCTGACTGGTATTAAAAGGTAAAATTTTGGCCCGGTTTACGTATAATTTCCTGAACGGGCCATCGCCTCAAACCGATTCTCGTTAGGTTATCGCTATTAGCGATTCAACTTCCCGCTCCAAATTCTTGAATGGACAGATCTAAAGGTGGCCGGTCCGTTCCCTGGATGAGGTGAAACCCACCAGGGAAGCCCAGAGGCTCCTGAGACTAGGAAGTTGCCCACAGATTCACCGGTTCGAGTCATCGAACGTTCTAGCGTAGGAATAGGCCCACTCTAAATACACATTTCATGAGAACTGTTTTGCCGCTTAAATAGCAGCTTTAAGTCCCGTACCGGCTCTACCGTCCACCGAGGCTGTCGCTCGGGTCTGAGAACGGGGTCTCGCCGTTCAGACGTAGACTCTTCCACTCGGGAATGGTGTCTCTGAGGCTTGATGTTTGCAGACTTTGTGTGTGTGTGTGTGTGTGTGTGTGTGTGTGTGTGTCGGAGTCTCACTCTGTCACCCAGACCGGAGCGCAGCGGGCGCTCCCGGCCACCGCAGCCTCGACCTGCCGGGTTCCGGCGATCCCTCCGCCTCAGCCTTCCAAGCGGTCGGAACCACAGGCGCGCGCCACCACGCCCGGCTGATTTTTGATCGATCGTGGAGATGAGGTCTCGCCAAGTCGCCCAGGCGGGTCACGAACCCGCGGGCTCAGGCCATCCACTCACCTCAGCCTCCCAAAGGTGCGGGATGACAGGCTCGAGCCACCGAGTCCGGCTTTTTTATTTTAATGTTTCAGTTTTGAAGAACTTCAGACTTTTTTTTATAATTTTGGATAATTCAGATCATGAGTATAAAAGGTTAGCTATAGGCTGGGCTCGGCGGCTCAGCCCGTGATCTCAGCGCTGTGAGAGGCCAAGGCGAGCGGATCGCCCGGGCCCGTGGGTTCGAGACCCACCCGGGCAACTCGGCAGGACCTCCTCTCTACACTAAATCCAAAATCAGCCGGGCGTGGTCGTGCACGCCTACAGT
>NW_007204578.1:0-557 GCF_000164805.1 Carlito syrichta | reverse complement strand
TGCTAAGGATGTTGCAATTTTTAAAAAAAATATAATTATACATAAATAATATTAATTGTTTAAAAATGATTAAAAGTGCTCAGTTATTGTTTTTTAGCCTGTTGGGTAGGGGGTAAAAGAAACATCTGTTCTTATTAGTTTAAAATGCTCAATGAAATCCACAGAAAGCAGACAAAGAGACTTTTGACAACAAATAGAAACAGACACAAAAATGGTTGATATTTATCTAAATATACCAATTGAAAATGAGAACAACCTATATGCACGAATTATAATACAGAGATTATTAATTAACACTGTTTTTTAAAAATATACACAACTCTATAATGTCTATAAGAAACACACATTAATATAACAATTATAGTTTAAAAGTAATGAGATATAAGAAGCTATACCATACTAGTATTAACCAACAGAAAACTGGAGTACCTATGGTAATTTTAAGCAAAGGAGACCAGAACAGGAAAATAATGAGAAATAAATAGGGTATTATATAATTATCAAAAGGCCTGTTATCCAAGAATATGTTAGCAATCATAAATGGGTAAACATCTAAC
>NW_007204577.1:0-981 GCF_000164805.1 Carlito syrichta | reverse complement strand
CCGGTAAACATCAGTGTGATTTTGGGCAAGGTGACTTCGTCTTTGGAGTCTCAGCTTTCTCATCTGTGGAAATGACAGGCCTGTTCCATAGGCTTCTAATTGGATGTGTGAACTTTAGTGAAATCCAGTACACGTTTGGGACACGGTGGATACTGAAAAAACGTCAGCTTTCTTGCCTCTTTAACCTCTATTGAGTACACGACAGTGAGACAGACGGACACAAGACCCACAGATGCACAGTGAAGTTTCGAGATGCTGCATCTGAGCGACACTCCAGTACTAGTGAGAATGTGGGCATCCGAAAATTCAGACCTTTCATCCCTAGTCAAACGGTAGCATCTGGGCTCTACACATTAATCTTATGGCGGAAACTCTTTCCTGCAAAATGTATTCCCAATTTTTAAAAAGTAACTTTATCTTACAATCCTTTAAAATCTACAGGAAAACTATAATAACAGCATACAGAGTTCCCACAGACCCCATCACCGGCTTCCATCATTATTGTCTTACATGGGTGCAGTACATCTGTCACAATTATTGAATCCATATTGGTACATTATTATTATTAACTAAAGCCCAACCTGTATTCAAGTTTCCTCAGTTTTTTCCTAATGTCCCTTTTCCATTCCAGGAGTCCATCCAAGATCTGAATTACACTCAGTCATCTTGTTTCCTCAGCATCCCCTTTGGCTGTGACCGTTTCTCAGACTTATGTTGTTTGGATGACCTTGATCCTTTTGACCTTTCTGAGGAGTGCTGCTCATGACTTCTGTGGAAGGTCCCTCAAATGGAGATTTTCTGGTGTTTCACTCATCATTGAACTGGGGTTAGAGGTTTTTTGTTCAAGTATTTTTAATCCCCAACTTTAATTCCAAATTGAACAGAAGTGATTGAAGTCTGTCAATTTACATTTTCAGAAACTAGCAAGTGGTTTTTTGCTCACCGTCCAAATAAGACACTGCTTTGGAATACACCAAACAA
>NW_007204576.1:0-909 GCF_000164805.1 Carlito syrichta | reverse complement strand
GGTTTTTTGTTCAAGTATTTTAATCCCCACCTTTAATTCCAAATTGAACAGAAGTGATTGAAGTCTGTCAATTTACATTTTCAGAAACTAGCAAGTGGTTTTTCTGCTCACCGTCCAATTAAGACACTGCTTTGGAATACACCAAACAATTTCTTAAGACCATGATCACCATCATCAAATACATCAACTCTAACATGCGTCAAGTATATAGTACCCAACACAGCCCTAAAGTTGATAGTTATGAGCTTTATCTTAGTCTTCAGACTTTCTTACTGACTATCACCTTTTACTTTAACTGCTAGTTTAGTTTTTCATGAGGCTTTGACAGTCCTTTAAAATTCTTACTGGCATTTGCTCCATTTTCTAGACAAAGAGTTTACAGGTTCTTAAAATTGACCTACCCATAAACCACATTTTTTCTGTAAAATGGTAACCAGAAAAAGTACAGTCACACTGATATCTCCAAAAAAACAATGGCAGAAGTCCTGGATTCTGATACATTGTAACAGAAATACTAGAAACAGCAACACTGTGAAGTAATGAGTTTTCACACAAAGGATCGTCAGTAGGGCATGATATGGATTGCTATATGGTACAGCGTTTAGGTGAACAGATCACATTTGATGTCCTTATAATTTGATATTTATCACATGACATTCTAAGCAGAGAAAGATTATTTTTCCCTGAAATATTTAATGCACAGAAAAATATTAGTACTACATCACATTCTGTGTATTCAAAACTGTCCCCATAAAACACCAATAATTTGCATATGTAAAATAATTCATTACATAGAACCGCTGTGACTTCTGTGTACCTAGTGGGGAACCGCTGGCTATCTACATGCATCCAGTCCCTCCTTCCAAAGTATTTCCTCGACTGACTTAGCAAATCAGCGTGTCCCACTTC
>NW_007204575.1:0-807 GCF_000164805.1 Carlito syrichta | reverse complement strand
CCAGATGATTCAGAAGTTAATTTTTAAAAATGGTGCCAGGTACCCACAACAGTAACAGAATTTTGCTATTTTGGGGGATGTTTTTTAGCCTTCCTTCTCCCCCCCTTTGTTTTAAATGGAGTGTGCTGGATGTTTCTATAATTTTGTCAGATGATGCAGAACCTGGAAAAGCTATTGCTGCTATTGGTGCATAACATACTGCTATTATTGGTCTATATATATATATACACACATATACATAATTTGAATTTTTGGAAACTTTAGCTGTGCTGTCAACTTTGGAAAAAGTATCCCAGTTTACTGTGTTGAGTTGGCATAGTACAGAAATTAACAGCCATATTGTTCTAGAAACATTAAACTTATTTTTTTTTTCATTTGTACAGGGGTAATGCACTGTATTAAATATGTAAGGTCTTATCTACATGGGTTTGATTACAGAAACTAATAAAGAATTCTCTAAATAATAAAAAAACACTTTCTTTTCTTTTCTTCCTGTTTGTACTGTAAGGTAGAGCATGAACTCATCTGTAGAAGAGTCTGTAAGGAAAAATGCTCTGTCAATTAGAGCCTATTAAAAAGTGAAAATGTCTGTCAGGGATCTTTTCCTAGCAGGCAAGTTGTGGACTAGATGACTTCTAAGCTTTTATTTGTATACCGTTATTTTAAGATTCCAAAACAGCACACAGAATGAGTAGGCTTCATTTAGTAGTATAGGCTCAAGTCTAGGATAATTTCGTTTGAAAGTTAAATTATGAAACAGATGTTAAAACATTTACAAACCTCAGTGAGTTATTTTTTAATTTGACA
>NW_007204574.1:0-786 GCF_000164805.1 Carlito syrichta | reverse complement strand
GACAGAGTGAGAGTCCAACTCAAAAAAAAGAAGATATTTATCTACATTATACAACAGGGAAAACATAAATACCTATATGTTCAAAGATTATGTAGTAGTCTTCAACTAACAACAAAAACTTCAGCTAACAACAAAATAGCTGTTTATATGGTCATTAAAATGTTTTTCTGAGAATTGTTAATGACATGGAGGTAAACTCAGGATACAATGTTAAATAACATGACATGGTCCCAATTATGTGAAATATATATGCATAGAGGGAAAAAAAAAGTTGAAAATATCTGCGGGCTGTAGACATGGTTTTTTTTATTTATACTTTGCTCTATTTTTTCAAAATTTTTACTATTTTTTTTGAGGCTACAGATGTTTATGTATTGGCATTTCCCCGCTAAACAAAACAAGAGAAACACAGGAGGAAAATAGGTGGCCACATTAAGTAGACATTCCTAGTTTGTTTTGGTAGCAGGCAAAACACTGATTTCATGAATATATTAAAAAGCAGACTTTTTTTTTGAGTTGGAGCCTCACTCTCTCGCTCAGACTGGAGTGCAGTAGCCGCTCCTGGCCACCGCAGCCTCGACCTGCTGGGCTCCGGTGATCCTTCCGCCTCAGCCTTCCAAGTAGCCGGAATTACAGGCGAGTGCTACCATGTCCGGCTGATTTTTTGATTTATTGTAGAGATGAGGTCTTGTCAAGTTGCCCAGGCGGGTCTCGAACCCGCGGGCTCAGGCAATCCACTCACCTTGGCCTCCCAAAGGACGGGGATTACAGGCCTAGCCACTGAGC
>NW_007204573.1:0-1172 GCF_000164805.1 Carlito syrichta | reverse complement strand
CCTTCTCTCTTTCACTCATTTTGACTTATGATTTATCATTGTAACTGTCGGTTTAGATCACGTTTGTTGTTTACCTTCTGACTTACACTGTTTCTTGATTTTATTGCCCTGTCTCTGTGTTTCTATCAGTACTCTTTAGTACTATGTAGCTATCAGTACTCTTTCTTACGTGTCTTTCTTCACCTCTTCGCAGACCTGTGTCTCGTTCTCACCTGATAGTTGGTATATATATCTGTTTTCCCTCTCGCGCTTCTCTCTTTCTAACTCCCTATTGAACCCCCCTTCCTCCATTATTTTCCTCTTCTATATCCCCCCTTTTTAAATCTAGGGACCAAGACTGCAAACTGCTGAATAGACAGACTGTAAAGCAGAGGGAAAAGTGAACAAAACCAGAAGACCCTCATAAGGAAGAACAGGTCATTGCAGAAGAGAAATAAAAGCAACCCCACCTAACCACAAAAACAGAATTGAAGAGGGGGAGGGAAAGGGGGAGAGGGAGAAAAATCTACAGAAATGAAGAAAAACCAAAAGAAGAGTGTGGGTCTCTCCCAGACGCCTGGGAGAGCAGACACTGAGAAAACTGACTTTGGAATACAAACAATGAAAAGTCCCCAGAATGAAGGGTCTCAAAATGCAAATGTAGATATCAAAACAATAATGGAGAGATTAAAAAGAATTGAGGAGACACAAGAAGAAACTAGAAAGGAGCTGATATCTGAGATAACAGTAATAAAGAATACTGTGAATGAAATAAATAACAAATTGATAAGCATGGAAAACAGAATTACTCAAGCAGAAGAAAAAATCTCAGAGCTTGAGGACCAAAATATAGAAATAATCCAAACTCTTAAAAACACAGAAAATAAGCTAAAAAAGACAGAGCAAAACCTTCAAGAGATGAATGACTACCTCAAGAGGCCTAACCTAAGAATAATCGGACTCCCTGAGGCAGAAAGAGAAACAGAGACCACATTAGAACAAACTTTCCACGAGATCATTCAAGATAGTTTCCCTTATCAAATCAGTGATACAAAAATTCAAACACAAGAGATTCAGAGAACCCCCGCAAGACAACAAATGAGAAGATCAACTCCTAGACACATAATAATTCGCCTAAATAAAGTAGGCACAAAAGAAAAAGTCCTAAAGGCAGCAAGAGAAAAAGGCCAGAT
>NW_007204572.1:0-822 GCF_000164805.1 Carlito syrichta | reverse complement strand
AGCCCTGGTCCAGATGGCTTTCCAGCAGAATTCTACAAGACATTTAAGGAGGAGCTGATACCAATCCTACTGAAGGTATTCCAGGCGATTGAAAAAGATGGAACTCTCCCCAAATCATTTTACGAAGCCAACATCACATTGATACCCAAACCAGGTAAAGATCCAACAAAGAAAGAGAACTACAGGCCAATATCTTTGATGAACATAGATGCTAAAATTCTCAACAAGATCCTAGCAAACCGGATTCAGCAATACATCTCAAAAATCATCCATCATGACCAAGTAGGCTTCATTCCTGGCATGCAAGGCTGGTTCAATATTCGTAAAACCATAAATGTAATTAAATACATCAACAGATGTCAAAACAAAAACCACATGATCATATCACTAGATGCAGAAAAAGCTTTTGATAAAATCCAGCACCCCTTCTTGATAAAAACCCTTGAACATCTAGGCATACGGGGAACATACCTCAAAATAGTAAAAGCCATCTACGAGAAACCCACAGCCAGCATACTCCTAAATGGACAAAAATTGGAACCAATTCCCCTGAAAACTGGAACTAGACAAGGATGCCCACTCTCTCCCCTCCTGTTCAACATAGTATTGGAAGTCCTGGCTAAAGCAATCAGAGAAGAGGAGGCAATCAGAGGTATTCAAATAGGAAAAGAGGAAGTCAAGTTATCTCTCTATGCAGATGACATGATGGTGTACCTTGAAAACCCAAGAGAATCTGTCAAAGGTCTCCTTACATTGATAAAAGCCTTTGGCCAAGTCTCAGGATACAAAATAAATGTACAAAAGACAATCGCATTTCTCTAC
>NW_007204571.1:0-816 GCF_000164805.1 Carlito syrichta | reverse complement strand
TCAGCTTTATTTTCAGGAATACTCTTTATGTCTACAGTCATTAAATATATTTTCAAAGTAATTTCATTCTGTTTTTTACCTACTTGGAAATACCTATTTTAAACAATCAGACCAAAACACATAATTTGTTATTTTCTATGAAGTAGTGCTTAATAAGAAGTTTTGAAGCTGGCTTTAAAAAAAAAAAGCATATTCATTTGCATCACAGAAATGTCAGTTTCTGTTATTAAGGAAAAGAAAATATATTGTCCCACTTAGGCAGATGTAAATTGATGGTGAAACAACATAAGAAAAGCTATTGTTTATGCACTCAATGTCTGATTGTGAGCCAAGTAAGAATAAGCAATATTATGAACTGACTCAGATTCTACCTCTACTTTTGGATACTTGAATGTAAATACTGTATAGCAGGTTAAGTCTCGTTAAACACTTGGTCAATTCCAAAATAATATGCTTTACCAAGCACCAGGTATAGGTCATTGTTATATTCTTTCTTCTGCATTTGTCTTACATTCAGCCATACTTTTTCAAATGGTTCACTCATTTTCTCAACAAATGTTTTTGTCGAGAAAGAGAATAGGTAAATCAATTTTATATATTTTACAATTATAGGAATATTTTTAGAATAAAGTGATACCCTTAATAAGAAGTTTACAAGTAAACTTATATAAAAATTATTAAGAACAATAACTCTTTGCTAGGAAACTAAAAATATTTTACTAAAGAGAGGTCCTTTCAGGTGACATTTGAAGAATGGGTAGGATTTGAACACCCACATGTGCATAAATGGAGAAAAGCATTTCCAACCACAAATGC
>NW_007204570.1:0-778 GCF_000164805.1 Carlito syrichta | reverse complement strand
CAAGTCAGATGGTCGAGAAAGCTAGCTAGCTAATTAGCAAATGGGTTGAGTCAGCAGGTTGAGTATGCTAGCTAGCTAGTTAGCTAATGAGTTAAGTCAGCTAGATGATTCAGCTAGCTAGTTAGTTAATGAGTTAAGTCAGCTGCTTGAGTCACCTAGGAAGCTCATAAGCTAATGAGTTAAATCGGATGTCTAAGTCAGCTAGCTAGCAAGTTAGATAACCAGTAAGCTAATTAGTTAGCTAGCTTGTTAAGTCTGCTAGCTAGCTAGGCAGCTAACTGTTTAAGGGAGCTTCTTAGCTAGGTAGCTAGTGATTTAGCTAACTTTTTAAAACAGCTGGCTAGCAAGGTAGCGAGCAGTTAGCTAACTATTTAAGTCAGCTGTCTAGCTAGTAGCTAGCTAGCTAAATCAGCTAATTTAGTCAGTTGGCTTGCCAGCTGGCTAGCTACATAGAGAGGTAGTTAAATTATTTGTCTAGCCAGCTGGTTAGTTGGTTAATTCAGCTAGTTAAGACAGTTGACTAGCCTACTGGCAAGGTAGGTAGCTAGTTAATTAAGTCAGCTAGATAGTTACTTGACTAGCTAGTCATGCCTTCGAGTTAAGTCAGCTGGCTAGTCAACTGGCTAGCTTGTTAAATCTGCTCATTTATTCAGCTGTCTAGACAGCTGGTTTGGTAGGTAGCTAGCTAGATAAGTCAGCTTGTTAGCCAGCAGCTAGCTGTTCAAGTTAGCTAGCTAAGTCAGCTGGCTAGCCTGCTGGCTAGGTATTGTAGCTAGCT
>NW_007204569.1:0-774 GCF_000164805.1 Carlito syrichta | reverse complement strand
CCAAACTTGGGGCAGCATCTCAAGCTAGTCGAGGAGAACCTCCTTTTCCATTTGTATTCTCTGGGTGCTGGTTCTAGGCTGATCAACACCAAGCCCTTGACCCCCACCAAACCCCAATGGCTCCTAGGCTCAAGTGCCAGCTCCACCGTAGATCAGGTATGTAATTCATCCTTGATAGCCATAAAGCCTCAGTTATCTCATCAGACAGAGTCCTCAGCCTATGGGTTGGAAAGCAAGAATCCAGTGAACACCCTAGACAGGCCCTCTGTACATGGCACAGTTCATTCTAGGCAAATCTGGGCTCTTCTTTTCCAATACAGAATTCCTCCAGTAGCGTACTCAGGGAAGGTAACCATGCTGTGCTGGGGGCTTACAGAAGTTAAAGAACTGACATAAAAGCTCACAGCCACTAAGATGGGAACCTGTGACTTACTCAAGACCTGTGAACTAAGATCCTTGTAGTCTGAAGAAATGTCATACCACTTCACCCCATTAAGAAAACCCTCTCAGCCGGGCTCGGTGGCTCAGCCTGCAATTCCACATTTTGGGAGACCGAGGTGAGTGAATTGCCTGAGCCTGCGGGTTCGAGACCCGCCTGGGTAACTTGGTGAGACCTCATCTACACAATAAATCAAAAAATTAGCTGGGCATGGTAGTGTGTGCCTGTAGTTGCAGCTACTTGGAAGGCTGAGGCAGAAGGATTGCAGAAGCCCAGCAGGTCAAGGCTGCATTGGCCAGGAGCAGCCACTGCACTCCAGTCTGGGCGACAGAGTG
>NW_007204568.1:0-2052 GCF_000164805.1 Carlito syrichta | reverse complement strand
GCAGTGCGATGGCTCATTGTATGTGTCAACTTGACTGTGCTACAGGAAGTCCAGATTAAATGTCATTTCTGAATGTGTCTGTGAGAGTGGAAGGGGTTTTCACATGTGATCACTATCTGACTTATTGGACTCAGTGGACCAGACTGCTCTTCCCAACATGGGTGGGTGTCACCCAATCCCCTGAGGGCCTAGATAGAACAAAACACAGAGAAAAAACCTCTCCCCTTTGCTCCCTCCCTTCTTGCATGCCCTATGCCTGGTACGTAGGTCTTCTTCTGCCCTTGGACTGGGAGTCACACCCTGGAGTCTCCTGGTGCTCAGACTTTTGGTCTTAGACCTGATCACACCACTAACTTTCTTGGATATTCAGGTTACAGACAGTAGGTGGGGGGCCTTCTCATCCTCCATAACCACACACATCAATTCATCATAATAAATCCATACATAAACAAGTGTGTGTGTATATATATGGAGGGTGCCGAAAAAGTATACGCAACTTAAGAAAGGAAAAAAAAACTATTAAAATTGTAATGCTCAATACATACTGATAACAAAAGATGAATCCAAGTTACATTTGACATCTGCAAGTACAAGAGCTGCTCAAAGTGATTCCCATCAGCATCCAGACACTTCTGATGATGGTGAACGACTGCAGGACTTGTTCCTGGGCAAGGCCTCCCAGATCTTCCTTTGTGCACATCACACACAGTCCCATGCATCTCAAACTTATCATGAACATGTGAAATTGTTAAGCATGTTGGAGGTTCTGTTGTATACTCACGCCTCCATTGTCACACTTCCACAATGCTTTCAAATTTCAAATAACATTTCAAAGTGGTCTTGTGCACCTCTAAAAACCGTACTTCCACCATTTTCTTTGACTATGCTGCCTATCGCATGGTGATCCTAACATTCATTTGATAAATGCTATCTCTTTATTGAACGACATACTAAACTTTGCTACCATAATTCAATTCAGCTTTGAAAAGTAATACATTGATAATATCCCTTAAAACATGTATATATTTTTTGCCCCCCCACCCCAGTATGTACTTGAATACAGGCTGTAAGCTTTGCAAAAGGTAGTTTCTTCTTAGATTAGTTAGGTGGATGCCAAAAAGAAAACAGGTAATTTAAGGGACAAGAAAGCATTTTCAGAAAGTCTTCAACAGTCAAGTTCTTGACATGAACAAACATGTCACAAGCTTACAGTGTTCCAACATATTACAAAAAGATTTGTGAGGTGTAGATATGTTCACCCTTGTGTGATGACAGACACTCCCATGCATGGACAGAAAGATTTACAAAAACACACTGCTCTGCACAGTGCAGACCCCTGTGATAAGACTTCAAATCTTCCTGGAGGGAAGCACACTGGGGTGAGGGGTTGAATGCAGCTTATTTTATTTAGCTTCTTATGTTAACAGATTAGAGAGCACCATAGCTCAGTTAGGTTCATGCCATCCAGAAGTGACTACAGATTCAATGAGGCTTTGAACAACCTGGTAGGGAACCAGTGGCATTCACTCTTTCTTCCTCTTTGTAGACAAGAACAAAGTAGCTACCAGAAGCATGCCAGAGCTTATTCCAGGTAAAAATGCCAAGAAGCAGTGATAACATTTTTTTCTTACTTTTGTTATTAATTTTTCATTAAAGATGGAGTCTTGCTCTGTCACTCAAATTGAGGTGCAGTGGTGTGATCACACTCCCTGCAGGCTCAAACTCCTTGGCTCCAGCCATCTTCCTGCCTTAGACTCTCCAGTAGTTGAGCTAAGGGCTTATGCTATCACGTCCACTATTTTTTTTAATTGTGTAGGGACAGAGTCCTTTTGTGCTGCCTAGGCTGGTCTTCATCTCCCGGCCTCAGGCAATCTTCATACCTCAGCCTTCTAAAGCATTGGGATGACAGGCATGTGTCACTGTGCCACACTAGATATAATGCCACACCAGACATAATTGACACTGAGTTTGATGAATGGAAACTGAAACTCAATAGTATGTTTTGCATATATTATGTATTTGTGAAGTTAGCAAGAAAACTATAGAAATAGA
>NW_007204567.1:0-1122 GCF_000164805.1 Carlito syrichta | reverse complement strand
CGTCTCACTCTGTCACCCAGGTTGGAGTGCAATAGCATGATCATGGCTCACTTGTAACCTCCATGTTCTTCTGCCTCAGCGTCCTGAGTAGCTGGAACTACAGGTGTGCACCACCACATCTGGTTAATCTTTTTGATGTTTTGTAGAGACAAGATCTGGCTATGTTGTCCAGGTTGATCTCAAACTCCTGGGCTCTAGCAGTCCTCCCATTTGGGCCTCCCAAAGTACTGGGATTAGAGGCATGAGCCGCCATGCCTGGCCCAGATTTTCTTTAAATACATACCACCTCCCAACATATGTTAATTTTAAGACCAATACTGTTTAGAGATATTTTCTTAATTTATCTATTAAGTGGGTTTACATTCTAATGCATAGACCCAATTCAAACTGGCTCACAGTGGAAAGATATTTGTATGTCGGCCAATTTCGCATACCGTGATTTCTCCTAATTCTTTTCCCATCAATATTTCCCTAACACATACTTTCTCCTCCAGTTTTTCTTTTCCTGTAAAATTTTCACATCTTAGCTATCATAACTCACTTTTGTATTCTAAGAGCTCTTATCTGCACGCAGATTTTTCTGCTCCTTTTCCCTTTTGCTAAAATTATGGAATTATTTGTGAGAAAAGAAAAATTACTGCTCCTGTATGGTGACTTCTACCCACCACTGCAGTTGAAAGTAGAGATAGTGAGAAACATTCACTGATTTGGATGAGGCCAAAGTCACCTGTAACTACCCTTCAGTCGTGTGATGGCTCTCAGTCCAGGTTGTCTGTTACAGTCTCCCAGGGCTTTAAAAAATCTGGGTGCCTGACTATGTCCTAGGATAACTAAATCAGCTTCCGGGAATGGGAACCAGGCCCCTGTTGTGAAACCTCTTTTTGTGACTTTAATGTGCAGCCCAGGGGCAGACTTGCTATAGTAGAGGGTGGTGGGGCCCTGTCGGGTTGGCACTGTAGCAAGAAGGAGGGGCAGGGGAGGAAACCAGGATGGGGAATGCTGACAGTCATTGTGATAAGTTCTGGATGTTAAAAGTGGAAGAGAGTTCCTTGATGGGAACTCCGGGAACTCTAGTATGCTCACATCAGAAAGAATATTCTAGCATCTATGTTAGCATACATA
>NW_007204566.1:0-1646 GCF_000164805.1 Carlito syrichta | reverse complement strand
CCAATTTCGCATACCGTGATTTCTCCTAATTCTTTTCCCATCAATATTTCCCTAACACATACTTTCTCCTGCCAGTTTTTCTTTTCCTGTAAAATTTTCACATCTTAGCTATCATAACTCACTTTTGTATTCTAAGAGCTCTTATCTGCACGCAGATTTTTCTGCTCCTTTTCCCTTTTGCTAAGATTATGGAATTATTTGTGAGAAAAGAAAAATTACTGCTCCTGTATGGTGACTTCTACCCACCACTGCAGTTGAAAGTAGAGATAGTGAGAAACATTCACTGATTTGGATGAGGCCAAAGTCACCTGTAACTACCCTTCAGTCGTGTGATGGCTCTCAGTCCAGGTTGTCTGTTACAGTCTCCCAGGGCTTTAAAAAATCTGGGTGCCTGACTATGTCCTAGGATAACTAAATCAGCTTCCGGGAATGGGAACCAGGCCCCTGTTGTGAAACCTCTTTTTGTGACTTTAATGTGCAGCCCAGGGGCAGACTTGCTATAGTAGAGGGTGGTGGGGCCCTGTCGGGTTGGCACTGTAGCAGGAAGGAGGGGCAGGGGAGGAAACCAGGATGGGGAATGCTGACAGTCATTGTGATAAGTTCTGGATGTTAAAGGTGGAAGAGAGTTCCTTGATGGGAACTCCGGGAACTCTAGTATGCTCACATCAGAAAGAATATTCTAGCATCTATGTTAGCATACATAGCAGTGAGTTTCAGCTGCTCCTTGTGTTGTGACATCTCAACAATTTAAGGGTGAGGGATGAACAGGCGATTTGCAAAACCTCCCAGGTCATTTTGATGACCTCTCCCTTCCAAACCTCTTCCTTCCACATCCTTTCCTCTCTATTCTGCCATCCTCCTGCCTCTCCCAGTGGTTACCTTGTCCTTTTCTTTCTTTCTGTTTTCTTTTTTTTAAAGAAAGCAGGATTTATTGAGAGCACAGAAAAGTTCCCACAGCCGTAGGGGACCCGAGGGGGCTGCCCCCTTTTCTTTCTTTGATCGGGGGAGATGGGATGGCTATCAGATGCTCCATCTGAAAGCTGACTTATCCCCACAATGGTCCTATGGTCCCAGCAGTCCTAACTCTGATGATTAGACCATGAGTTCTTCAACCAGTCACTGGACCCAGGGTAGTGGGACATGCTGATTTCCTAAGTCAGTTGAGGAAATACATTGGAAGGAGGGACTAGATGCATGTAGACAGCCAGTGGTTCCCACTAGGTACACAGAAGTCACAGCGGTTCTATATAATGAATTATTTTACATATGCAAATTATTGGTGTTTTATGGGGACAGTTTTGAATACACAGAATGCGATGTAGTGCTAATATTTTTCTGTGCATTAAATATTTCAGGGAAACATAATCTTTCTCTTGTTAGAATGTCATGTGATGAATATCAAATTATAATGACATCAAACGTGATCTGTTCACGTAAACGCTGTATCATATAGCAATCCATATCATGCCCTACTGATGATCCTTTTTGTGAAAACTCATTACTTCACAGTGTTGCTGTTTCTAGTATTCTGTTACAATGTGGCAGGATCCAGGACTTATGCCATTGCTTTTTTGGAGATTATCAGTGTGACTGCACTTTTTCTGGTTACCATTTTACAGAAAAAATGAGGTTTATGGGTAGGTCGA
>NW_007204565.1:0-1176 GCF_000164805.1 Carlito syrichta | reverse complement strand
CCCAGCTCTGCCTAACTCCAACTTGGGAGCTAAGACTCGCATGGTTGTGTAAGGGACCGTTATATCTTAAAGAGGTGCTGAACAGCCACTCTCAGTTCTTGGTTTCAGGAACTCCGGGCTCCCTCTCCCACCCCAAGTCACCAGTGGCACAGCATATGCCCACCCCAAGTCACCAGTGACACAGCTGTATTGCTGATTCCCAGTGCCTGATGCCAGGTACACAACACCATAGCCTGTCATAGTGTATCACCCATGGACCTGGATGAGTGGAGAGAAAGGACAGGTGGAAAAAAAGGATCAGTGATAGAGGAGCTGCCCACTGCAGTCATTTTCCAGGCAGAGATTCACATTTCCCTGTCCATCTATGAGCAGTCGCCACCTTGGTTTCTTTCTAAGGTAACCTCACCAAACAGGAGGTAGAAGGCCCTCCCCTACACTTTATCAGACACAGACAATTTAGTCCTATGGCAGGCCTCTCAGGCAGCAAGCCAAGGGAACCAATCCAAGCTTTGAGTAAACCTATCTGCCTGCAGTGAGAACAAAGAGGAGAGACAAGAGATCAGAGCTTAAGAGATTTCAGACACTCAGGAAAGACTCCAGAGCTAGTCTGACTTCTTATTTTGATTTTATTGTTTTGACTGTTTGTTTTGTTCACTTTTGTTTGCTTTTTGAGTTAGACCACTTGTCTGTGTTGGAGAAAAGCACATCAAAAGGCATGAATTTATTAGACTGTCTTTGTGTGATTACCAGTATGCTTTAGAGAATCTTGTTTATTTGTTGCTTTTTACTCTTTTCTGGCCTTGTGTCTCTTTCTATTCATTAGTTGGTATGTATGTCTGTTTGCCCTCTTACAATTCTCTCTCTCCAACCTTTTCTTTATCCCCCTTTTTTCCATTATTTTCCTTTTTCTTGCCTCCTTTAGTTCCAGGGAGCAAACCTAAACCCCACTGCATGGACAGATTGTAAGGTTTGGGAAGTGGGTTCCAGTGAACCCATACAACTGTTGGTGGATACTGGGATCTGCAGATAGATTCCGAATCACAGCTTCCCCCTCAATGAAATCTCAAAGCTGTAAAAATTACAGCCCCAACCCACAGTCCAGCCTCAAAAGTGAACAAAGCCAGAGGATGCTCATAAGGAAGAACAGGAGATGAACAAAAAGAAGTAAAAGCAACC
>NW_007204564.1:0-1473 GCF_000164805.1 Carlito syrichta | reverse complement strand
TAAAACAAGCAACAACAGATGATAGCAAGAATGTGGAAAAAAAGCAACACTTCTACACTGCTTGTGGGAATGCAGACTAAAACAACCTCTTTGGAACACAGTGTGGCAATTTCTGAAGAAACTAGAAATTGACCTTCCATATGACCCATATTGGGAATATACCTGGAGGAACTCAAATCATTCTACAAAAAAAAGATACCTGCACACATATGTATGCAGCTCTATTCACAATAGCAAAAGCTTGGAACCAACCTTGTTGCCCATCGAAGCTGGACTAGATTTTTTAAAAATGTGGTACATATACACAATGGAATATTATGCAGTCATAAAGAAGGACAAATATATGGACCTCACAGCAAATTGGATGGATTTGGAGTTGGTCATACTCTGATTTACCACAGAAATAATGAACTGAGTTCCATATGTTCTCACTCATAAGGTGACCTTGAGCAATTATAATGCTGTGGAAGATGATTGGCAGTAGCAGAAAACTGTCAGGGGAAGTGGGGTGGGACTAGCAGTTGGGGAAGGGAGGGGCATGCCTCATCAAAAAGGGTACCTGCATGATCAATGTTTGCATACCTAGCCCTGAATTGTACCCCACAACTTTATAATAAATAAACTAATTTAAATAAATAAATAAAAGGATTAATCACTTTGACAGGTCTATTCTCCTAATACCCAGCTTTGAAAAATTTGTTTTTACCTTCTTTAAAGTTTCCCCAAAGTTTCAATAACATGTCAGTGAAACTATGATGCAAAATCATGTTTTTGAGGAAAGGAAAACATAGTTGCAAATTTTTAAAATATTGCCACCGCAACAATTTCATAATGCTAGCTTCAATTGCAAAGAATTAATTTATGTAATTATTATGTTTCATACTGTTTTAATTATTTGGTGAATAGTTTCTATGAATAATACTGCCCTTGTTTATTTCCATGTATGCCATAAAAATTAGATCTGGAAATCTCAAAAACACTTTGAGAATACTTATATAAATATCTAGGCAGTGGATGGAAAGATGATTTTAGTTTTTGAATAAAAATTGTGAAGCAGACAAGATATTGGTGTTATTTTTAAGAGTAATTAAATTTATTTGCTTTAATAGAGATTTGCCTACTAAACAAATACCAAGTAAAAGAATCTCTTACTTTTTTATAGTCTACAGAAAAAATATATCAGAAAATATATTTTTTGATCTGTTGCTTCTAAAATATTTTAATTTTCATTTAAAATTATGTCTGCTGAGTATAAATAATGATAAATGTTTATATATAATATATATAACACTGTGGTGTTTTTCAATTTTAAATATTTAGGGTAAAATTCCAGGTTAGGCATGCAAATGTTCATTATGAAGGTACACTTGTTGATGAGGTATGCACCCCCGGCAGTTTCCCATTATTGCTAATCCCTTTCTTATAATATTATAACAGCTGTTCAAGGTCTGCTTATGAGTAAGAACATGTGGA
>NW_007204563.1:0-790 GCF_000164805.1 Carlito syrichta | reverse complement strand
AAGTTTTCCCCAAAGTTTCAATAACATGTCAGTGAAACTATGATGCAAAATCATGTTTTTGAGGAAAGGAAAACATAGTTGCAAATTTTTAAAATATTGCCACCGCAACAATTTCATAATGCTAGCTTCAATTGCAAAGAATTAATTTATGTAATTATTATGTTTCATACTGTTTTAATTATTTGGTGAATAGTTTCTATGAATAATACTGCCCTTGTTTATTTCCATGTATGCCATAAAAATTAGATCTGGAAATCTCAAAAACACTTTGAGAATACTTATATAAATATCTAGGCAGTGGATGGAAAGATGATTTTAGTTTTTGAATAAAAATTGTGAAGCAGACAAGATATTGGTGTTATTTTTAAGAGTAATTAAATTTATTTGCTTTAATAGAGATTTGCCTACTAAACAAATACCAAGTAAAAGAATCTCTTACTTTTTTATAGTCTACAGAAAAAATATATCAGAAAATATATTTTTTGATCTGTTGCTTCTAAAATATTTTAATTTTCATTTAAAATTATGTCTGCTGAGTATAAATAATGATAAATGCTTATATATAATATATATAACACTGTGGTGTTTTTCAATTTTAAATATTTAGGGTAAAATTCCAGGTTAGGCATGCAAATGTTCATTATGAAGGTACACTTGTTGATGAGGTATGCACCCCCGGCAGTTTCCCATTATTGCTAATCCCTTTCTTATAATATTATAACAGCTGTTCAAGGTCTGCTTATGAGTAAGAACATGTGATTACTATATATAACTTTACTGACAATAGAAG
>NW_007204562.1:0-1097 GCF_000164805.1 Carlito syrichta | reverse complement strand
CAGTGTCCCTGCCCCCACCCAGTCCAGCCTCTGCAGTGGACCCTGAAGGTTGCTCCAGTTTTTTTAACAGCTCTCCTGTCATGAGTAGGAAAACACATAGATGCTTCCACTTCTCTTTGTTTCATTTTTTATCTTGGGCAAAGTTTGGAGACAACAGCATCAAGAGAAAAATTTCATCATAGCAATAAAGAGAGTCAGGGTATCCATTTTTTGGGGCCCATCGGTGCTCAGGCACATCACACAGATGCTTCATGAGAGTCTTTGAGTTCAGCGAGTGAGTGTTTGGGGAAGGAGGAGAGGATGGTGCAAGGTGGGAGAAGTTCCCATGGCACATTCACCCTTGTGTTGGCCATGCTGACCTCCCTAAACATTAAATCAGATCCCTTGATATGAATGTCCCTTATATTTTTCCTGGCTAGGTCATACAAATATTCTTCATCTCAGTCTTACACATGATATATTTTCTCATTCTCACTCCTAGAAGTGACAAATAAATAGTAGAGGCACAACTCCTGTATTATTTCCTACATGAATGGACACATGAGAAGCTCCTTGTTGCAATATTCTACTGCCCATGAGCAGTTTAATGAGGTGGTAAGACATGGATACTCTCTCTTATGCTTCTGTAAAAAATATGAGTAGGGAAAATGAATAAAGGACACCCTCTCAAACAAATGGTGTTGGAAAGACAAGACAGTCATATACAGAAGGATGAAACTGGACCCCATTTCTCACCATACATAAAATCAACTCAAAATGGATTAAAGATTTAAATGTATGACCTGAAACTATAAAAATGCTAGAAGAAAATGTAGGAAAACCTCTGCTGGACATGGTCTAGGCAAAAAATGTATAAGACCTCAAAAGCGTAGGCAACAAAACCAAAACTAAACAAATGAGACTTAAACTAAAAAGCTTCAGTGCAGTGGGAAAAAAGATCAACAAAGTGAAGAGAAAACTTGTTCAATGGGAGAAAATATTTGCAAAATTTCTGTTCAACAGGAGAATGATATCCAGAATATACAAAAAATTCAAATAACCCAACAGAAGAAAAAACCTAAATAACAAACAAAAAATAATTCATAAAAAATGGGCAA
>NW_007204561.1:0-1432 GCF_000164805.1 Carlito syrichta | reverse complement strand
CCCCTATCCCCAAACAGTAGGCTTTTCAGGTCAGCCAGACCTCACTTCACATCTTTACTGTTAATGAATTTTCTGGGTGCATGGGCCTCTTCTTTCCATCTTGTGTCAATGAGAGGGTGAGAACTCTGTGAAGTGACTCAGCTGTAGACACACTTTGAAAAATATGATCTTCTCCTAGGTGTAGGATTTTTTCTGAAATGGCACACAGATTCCTTCAGACCTTGAATCTCCAAGTCTTTCTTAGGTGTCTAGAGAAACCTGCCATCTCCTAGAGACACAGGGGAAGAAGACTCAAGGCTACATTGGCATCCACACTCTGCTTTCCCCAAGATAGTTCATCTTTTTTTCTAAGTCCAAAGAACCCTTATTTAGTCTAGCAAAGGATAGCCCGGATCTTTAGCTGATCATTCAAATGTATTATTTGTGTACATGGGCCCCAGATTTTGAAACTGAAAGTCACAAATTAATTCCTTTGCTATCTGTGTTCTGCAATGACATCTTTAAGACAGTGACTCTGTCAGGACAGGCTATGTTATGCTGTAAAAACAAATATCCCAACACTCTGTGGCTTAACATAGCAAATATCTACCTTTCTCCCTCACGCTACCTGGCCAGTACGGAGGGGGAGCTTTCATCTAGTCTTTCAGAATTCAAGGCAGACACTAGCTGAATATCAACACGTGCTTCCACAGTTATCCATCAGGTGAAGAGAAGATATTGGACTGTGAGTTATCTTTTAAAGTTTCTGCCAGGAATAAAACACATGTCACAGTAGAGGCTGAAGAGAATGACCTGATATAGCATATACAGAAAAATATCCAGAAGGAAAAATTATCCCGGGATACTGTCTTCGTCTGCTCTGGATGCTGAAAGAAAATATCACAGATTGAGTGGTTTAAACAGAAATTCGTTTTCTCATAGTTCTAGAGGCTGTAAGTCCAAGATGAAAGTGTCTTAGCAGTGCTCTTCTTGGCTTGCAGACAGCCGCCTTCTCAGTGTGTGATCACATGACCTTTTCTCGGGTGTGTGGAGAGAGAGAGCTTTATGGCATCTCTTCTCAGAAGGAAATCCTACCAGATCAGAGCCCCACCCTAAAGATCTCAATTAACCTTAATTATTTCTTTATTCCAACTGCAGTCACACTGGAGCTTAGGCTTTCAATTCATGAATCTTTGGAGTACACATACATTCAGGCTACAACAGCTACCATCTCTCCGAAAGGTCAGTATGAACTTCACATAATGACTATTTCTATAAGAAGGAATTCTTCTCTAATGAAAAGTGAATTGTGAAACAGTAAGCTTGGGCATAAAAATACTTTATATTTTTTAGATATAGTATAGTAGTTTTATTTTCTGTGCTGATTTTAAAAATAGAATTTCCCACCTGGTATGTTATTTTTTTTTTAAATTTTCAACTAGTTGAAAAATCA
>NW_007204560.1:0-761 GCF_000164805.1 Carlito syrichta | reverse complement strand
TAGTTCTAGAGGCTGTAAGTCCAAGATGAAAGTGTCTTAGCAGTGCTCTTCTTGGCTTGCAGACAGCCGCCTTCTCAGTGTGTGATCACATGACCTTTTCTCGGGTGTGTGGAGAGAGAGAGCTCTATGGCATCTCTTCTCAGAAGGAAATCCTACCAGATCAGAGCCCCACCCTAAAGATCTCAATTAACCTTAATTATTTCTTTATTCCAACTGCAGTCACACTGGAGCTTAGGCTTTCAATTCATGAATCTTTGGAGTACACATACATTCAGGCTACAACAGCTACCATCTCTCCGAAAGGTCAGTATGAACTTCACATAATGACTATTTCTATAAGAAGGAATTCTTCTCTAATGAAAAGTGAATTGTGAAACAGTAAGCTTGGGCATAAAAATACTTTATATTTTTTAGATATTGTATAGTAGTTTTATTTTCTGTGCTGATTTTAAAAATAGAATTTCCCACCTGGTATGTTATTTTTTTTTTAAATTTTCAACTAGTTGAAAAATCAACAAAGTCCCAATTAAGAAAAAATAGTTTGATTTCCTCTGTTCTCTGCTATAACCTAGAGTTTCCTTTTAATTTGATTAAATGCATAAAATATCCCTCGTTGTCACATTATGTTATTATAAGAGTTTTTTAATCTAAAATGCAACTCCTACTTTAAAATAGCCTTTGTTAAGATTATAGTGTAACAACATTAACAGATCAGAGTCAGAGATTATGATAGTTTATAAACGGATGTAATGAAATTGCAA
>NW_007204559.1:0-1178 GCF_000164805.1 Carlito syrichta | reverse complement strand
CAAACATTCATTTTTAATGTAAAGTATATTCAAATGTGTTTTCTACTACATGCATCAGGCAAAGTTAGTATCAGATCATACGTTTCACATTTTAATCTACATATAATTGTTACACAGTCCTATTCAGAGTAAATGGGTAACAAATTGCCACAGGTAGATTTTCTTATTTACTAACTTTGCTTTCCAGTTACTTACTTGCATGATTTTCATCATTTACCCAAAGGAAATAATTGTGTACCTGCTGATATTTGCTTTGACCTATTTATTTATAATAAGCTTATTGGTAGTTCTTTTGGTCTACTGTAAAAAGTATAGATTAGCAACAGTATATTTGAATATTGGGGATTAATCAGAAGGTGTTTCACCTATTATTTCTGTCTCATACTTCCTACGGCCTCATCACTAATTCTGTTAAAATTTATCTCTCTTTGAAACATTTACTTGTATAATAGTGACTCAGTTATTTTAATTAGAGGGCAAGTAGCGATATCCTGTATTTTAGCCCATTTATTTTCATCCATAAAATTGTGCTCGTAGTTGTACACTGGGATGATGGAAAGAGTAAGTTCTTTAAAAATATTTAAAGCATCTGCCACCATTTCTGGCCTATAGTAAGCACAAATCAATGACAACTTTCTTTTCTTTTCTTCCTGTTTGTACTGTAAGGTAGAGCATGAACTTATCTGTAGAAGAGTCTGTAAGGAAAAATGCCCTGTCAATTAGAGCCTTTTAAAAAGTGAAAATGTCAGCCGGGCTCGGTGGCTCAGCCTGTGATCCTGCGCCTTTGGGAGGCTGAGGTGAATGGATTGCCTGAGCCCGCGGGTTCAAGAGCCGCCTGGGCAACTTGGCAAGACCTCATCTCTACAATAAATAAAAAATGAGCCGAGTGTGGTAGCGCGCACCTGGAGTCCCAGCTACTCAGAAGGCTGAGGCAGAAGGATCACCAGGGTCCAGCAGGTAGAGGCTGCGGTGGCCGGGAGCGGCCACTGCACTCTAGTCTGGGTGACAGAGTGAGACTCCAACTCAAAGAAAAAAAGTGAAAATGTCTGTCAGGGATCTTTTCCCAGCAGGCAAGTTGTGGACTAGGATGACTTCTAAGTTTCATTTGTATGCCGTGATTTTAAGATTCCAAACAGCGCACAGAATGAGTAGGCTTCATTTGGTAGTACAGGCTCAAG
>NW_007204558.1:0-1453 GCF_000164805.1 Carlito syrichta | reverse complement strand
CTGAAACATTTACTTGTATAATAGTGACTCAGTTATTTTAATTAGAGGGCAAGTAGCGATATCCTGTATTTTAGCCCATTTATTTTCATCCATAAAATTGTGCTCGTAGTTGTACACTGGGATGATGGAAAGAGTAAGTTCTTTAAAAATATTTAAAGCATCTGCCACCATTTCTGGCCTATAGTAAGCACAAATCAATGACAACTTTCTTTTCTTTTCTTCCTGTTTGTACTGTAAGGTAGAGCATGAACTTATCTGTAGAAGAGTCTGTAAGGAAAAATGCCCTGTCAATTAGAGCCTTTTAAAAAGTGAAAATGTCAGCCGGGCTCGGTGGCTCAGCCTGTGATCCTGCGCCTTTGGGAGGCTGAGGTGAATGGATTGCCTGAGCCCGCGGGTTCAAGAGCCGCCTGGGCAACTTGGCAAGACCTTATCTCTACAATAAATAAAAAATGAGCCGAGTGTGGTAGCGCGCACCTGGAGTCCCAGCTACTCAGAAGGCTGAGGCAGAAGGATCACCAGGGTCCAGCAGGTAGAGGCTGCGGTGGCCGGGAGCGGCCACTGCACTCCAGTCTGGGTGACAGAGTGAGACTCCAACTCAAAGAAAAAAAGTGAAAATGTCTGTCAGGGATCTTTTCCCAGCACGCAAGTTGTGGACTAGGATGACTTCTAATGTTTCATTTGTATGCCGTGATTTTAAGATTCCAAACAGCGCACAGAATGAGTAGGCTTCATTTGGTAGTACAGGCTCAAGTCTAGGATAATTTAGTTTGAGAGTTAAATTATGAAACAGACGTTAAAACATTTACAAACCTCAGTGAGTTATTTTTTAATTGACAGTCCAGTCATTTTGAGAATTTAAGCTGCACTTTATTGTCATAGATTTTCCTTGAGTCATAAATAATTTAGTTTGTATATAGAAAGTAATTCCAGCTCTGTATCATTACGAGACAAAATATTAAATGAAACTCAAACTGCTTCTTTTCTTCATGTTGCATCAAAGTCTTTTTGTTCTTTTTGCATGGACTTTCAGTTCTTTACAAGAATAAAAAATACACTCCTTTTCCTCAGAACTTCCCTTCTCAACAACCACTAAATTTGTATTATATGACCGTAATTGATGGGTAACAATATAAGCAAATGTGTTTATGATATCCATTCTTTATTTAACTTTACTCTTAATTCATAGAGGAAATTATGATATCAAGGTACTTCCCTTAAGAGTTCTTAAAGTGTTTCATTCCACTTTTTGTTTTGTGACCTGTTTTCATTGCCTAGAAGCACTGGGAGAAATGAGGAAACTGATCCCATTTGTTTTAATCTCTCAGTGGCCAGCTATTATTTTCCTGAAGCCTGGCCACGGGTTTTGTCACAGGGCTTTGTAGACTGCTTCCTTGTTTCAAGCACAGATCATGCTGACCTTGGACTGCAATGGAGGGAGAAACCATGAGGAGAG
>NW_007204557.1:0-1201 GCF_000164805.1 Carlito syrichta | reverse complement strand
TTAAAACAGTAAGCTTGTCATTGCTGAGATTTTTCACCTATCTACATGATACGTCAAAGTTGAGGGCTGTGTTCTGGGTATTCTCCAAGTCCATTCCCCTCCTTTCTTGCCTGACTCTATCCCCAAGAGGCTGACTTTCTAGGGACTGCATCACCAGGCTTTCTTGGCCTTGGACTTCAGAAGGGATCTGGCCAATGGGAATCACTAGTAGGTGATCAAAAGGCAGAAGATAGCCCAAGGGGCTCTCCCCTGTACCCTAGTTCCTTCAACTGCTTTCTCTGGGTCCTATCTCCAGCCTGGTTGTGACCTTTCCATGGGTGCAGCTGTCACCAGGCTCCAGGACCATTCCCTGTTTAGGTTAAGAGTGGTCATGACTTCTCAGTGTTGCTAGCTCCTGGTCCTGACTTTTCATCTCAGTGTCTTTAATGTGCTCATACCTTTGTAAATAGCCTCTTTATTCGACTCTATTCAATTAAAAACCTTTGAGTGTGACCTCTTCTTCTGTGGCCCTTGACTAACAGACCCTTTTAAATCTTAATAGAAAGGGTAGAACTTTATACACGCACTAGAAGAAGGTGAATTGTTTTTTATCTTTCCTTCCAAGTTTATCTAACAAATCATTTGTGGTGTGTGTGTGAAAGAAAGAGGGAGAGAAAGAAGGAGTGAGGGAGAGGGAGAGAAAATTTGAGAGGATAAATGAAAAACAAAAAACGTATTCCAGGTTCTTGTGGTAATCAGATGTGCAAAATTTTATTACTGGGATTTGGTGACTGTTTTAAAGAATAGGAAGCCTTTGCAATGTTTAATAGTTGGTAGCAATTTGGTAAATATTAAGTCTTTTATTGCGTTGTTAATACAATTTGAAAAAAATTATTCTCTACTGTAACTCATGATCCTTGCCCTAACACTGCCATTATGTTATCTGATTATTCCTTTGCAAGTAAAATCATAAGTAAGCATAGCTGTAATCATAATATATGTATAATTTTGAATTAGGATTTCTCCCCTTAAAAGTATATAATTAGCAAGTTTCCATGTTGCTCCATAATTTTCATAAGCATGACTTGCAAATTCTACATTGTATCTAATATAGATGCACCCTACATCACAGCTACTGCGGGTGTCATTTTTTCCTAGGCATTTTTCCCATGTTCAATGAGAAAATTTTTACTGTGCAGAAAACAACAGCAAACACATCTGA
>NW_007204556.1:0-1502 GCF_000164805.1 Carlito syrichta | reverse complement strand
CGGTGGACTATCCTGTACCCTGTGAAAAACTATATATTAGTGACTGGGGTTTTAATGGCTCTACGCTTGCCACAACTAGAAAGCACCCGTATGGATGGGCTACATCCATGTTTCAAACTTCTCTGTCCTCTAATCATTCATTACAGACTCAGTTTTATTGATTGTTTGCAGCAACAGGTCCTGCAACACTTTATTGTCCTCATTCTGGTTTTACAACCTTTTTACAGGCTTGTGTTGATTCCCCATATGTTTTGTTAATTGCTAATGCTCATTCTATTTACTCAGTAATATATAATTTTGTTCATGTTGAAATTAATTGTGAAAATTGTACGTTGTCTAATTGTATTATTGATGACCCATATCAAGTATTTCTGTTAAGGCATCCTTCTTAACGTTTTTGTGCCTGTTCAGCTACAGGAACCGTGGTACTCTTCTCCAGGTACTTATATTTTAGAACAAGCCACAGCAACGTTAAATAGGCCTTGTAGGTTTGTTGCAGCTTTAGTCTTGGAAATTTCTGATCATAGGATCTGTAGCAGCTTCTGCTACTGCTCTAGTTCATGAAGTTCACACAGCTAATCATGTGAATGATTTGTCCCAAAATGTTAGCTTAGCTTTATTTACTCAAGAACAGATAGATAAAGGTATTATTGATAGGTTAAATGCTTTAGAATCAGCATTAGTATATATAGGAAATCAAATTCAACATATTAAAGTTCAGATGTCTGTAGCCTGCCACGCACAATTTAAATGGATCTGTGTTACACCTTTGCCATATGATGGTCAAAATGTCAGTTGGGATGATGTTCAGAAACACCTTATGGGAGTTTGGCAGTCCTCTAATTCTTCTTTAAATATTCAACAGTTACATAGTCGAATTTCTGCTATCTCTCAGGCACACTTGACTACACTTTCATTTTCTCAACTGGCTTCTAGATTTACTACTTCTCTTTCTCAATTTGTGGCTTCTCATTCTATTTGGAATCTGATCTATAACTTCATTGCTATTGGTATGATTGTTCTTTTTCTGCTGTTTGTTTTTCCAGCCATTATTCAACGCTTAAGAAAAGCCGTGCAACGTAATTCAGATAATATTTATCTGGCAGTGCTCAGCAATAAAGCTAAAAGATAATGCTACCTATAATCTGGTTACCTATTTCATATTGCTACTACTTTGTATCATCTATACCAGCAACTTACTATTTTTCGTCCTCCCTATGCCCCCTCTGTTATGAAAATCTTGGTATTCAATGACGGGTTAGATTCCAGCCACCTAGTATGAACCTAAGACAGGCATTCCTCGCGAAGAAGGGGAACGAGCCCATGACGGGTAACAACTATGGTGAAGCGAGAACAACCTAAGACAGAAGCCAAGATGTTTTAATGTTCTGATTTAATAAAAAAGGGGGAGATGTTGGGAGCCAACATATGGATCGATATGGCCAAGGCCTATGAAGGCCTATTCAGAAGCTCGCCTCGGAGACAAGGATATAACATCAAGA
>NW_007204555.1:0-889 GCF_000164805.1 Carlito syrichta | reverse complement strand
CATGCCCGGCTGATTTTTGATTTATTGTAGAGATGAGGTCTCGCCAAGTTGCTCAGGCGGGTCTCGAACCCACGGGCTCAGGCAGTCCACTCACCTCAGCCTCCCAAAGCATGGGATTACAGACTGAGGCACTGAGCCCGGCTAATTATGTATACGTTTAAAAACAATTTTAAATGACACATTACTATTGTATACATTTTTTTAAAAACCACTTCTATAGTTAACTTTCCTGGGATTGTAAATTTGTCTCTCAAATTATTTACAATATTCTAATGAAAACAATAATTACATTTTACAATTAAACAAAAAAACTTCTATTTTACCAGGATGAGCAACAACAGTGATCTGGCTAAAGCATTTTGTAAGAGGAAATGTAGTTGACTTGAATGGGAGGGATATGTAGTGTATGGTGATTTGTACACTAATGAAATCTTTATTGAGCTACAATTTATTTGGTTCCCTATAATAATTTCCCAAGCTATTCTATTTAGGAACCACTTTTGCTTCATTGCATGCTTAAAATTATCTCAATGTATCTATCTACTCTTGATATAGGAATAATCTGGAATGTAAATTGATTAATGACTATGTACATAATTGTTGTTATATTCCTGTGATAAAGTCATAGGAGTCAAGCACAAACAAACAAAAAGCATGTTTTTGCCTCATAACATCAGGATACATTTGAAATAAAATTGGGAAAAAATAGGTAATTAATAGGTACACATTCCCTTTAAAATATCTTATATCTATTGTAGTTTTGCACTGAATGTATTATTTCAGGTCAGAAAACTTTATTTTCTTTAAAAAGAAAATATTTTTAAAATTAAAAAACCTGATTCAGATGTACCTATATTGCTATAAGAACCTAAGTAATTATTAGAAAATC
>NW_007204554.1:0-1011 GCF_000164805.1 Carlito syrichta | reverse complement strand
TAGGACTGGAATAAGACTCACAAAAGAAGAATTTGCATTTCTGCTGAAGCTCATGCTATGGAGCAAGTAAAGACCAAGTCTGGACTAAGACTCAGACCTTGACCTTGGCCTGCTCTACCTTTCACATGCAGAGGAATGTCTCTGTCTCCTGGCACCAGGTCTTTCTGTGGGTGGAGGAGGCAGATGGTTAAGCCCTCAGATGTTCCTTGGAAGCTCAGAAGTCACATCTAGCAACCATATCTCTTGTCCCTTAATCAGAGCTGCTGCCATTTCCTCACTTTACACATTTCTTTTCCAGATAAGGTGATGTTTGAACAAAGGATTTTTTGACTACATATAAATTTGAAAAATCACTGAGATACGTGATTGTCAGAGTTCTGACACTAGTATCCTCAGTTGATTTCATGACATGCAAACTTCCAATCTGAAACACAGCAAATTAACACATATCCTTCCCAGGATCAGACAGTGGATCTTCTGGTCAGATACAGTGGGATATGTAATCATGTCCCTCAGTGTGGAACTGTTAAGTATTTGGTTGATTTTTATGATGAATATAATGTTAAATGGAAAGCTGGGATGACCAACCTGAACAAGGAGAATAATACTTTCAAGTAAAAGTAATTCACCTTTATTCTATTAGTACCAATGAAGATAATTCATTTGAAAGTCTTCTTTGCATCAACGTATTTAGGCCACAACACAAAGACTGCCTACAGTTTTGTAATGAAGGAGGACAAATACAGTGGTTGCAATAAGTTAGAATAATAATCTTACCATATTATGTCACAAAACTCCCAATAGACGTGTGCAGAAGCACTAATTCAATATCACAGGAACAAACATTGCCACTATTTCTATAGTTTTCTTGCTAACTTCACAAATACATAATATATGCAAAACATACTATTGAGTTTCAGTTTCCATTCATCAAACTCAGTGTCAATTATGTCTGGTGTGGCATTATATCTAGTGTGGCACAGTGACACATGCCTGTCATCCCATGCTTTA
>NW_007204553.1:0-1458 GCF_000164805.1 Carlito syrichta | reverse complement strand
TAGTGAGGTTGAGCATTCCTTCATGTGTTGTTGGCTGCTCGCATGTCTCTTTATGAAGTGTCTGTCACATCTTTTGCCCATTTTATAATGGGGTTGTTTGTTTTCTTCTTTTCAGTACGTTTCAGTTCCTTGTAGATCCAGGATGTTAAGCTTTGTCAGACCTAGAGTTGGCAAATACTTTTTCTCAGTCTGTAGGCTGTCTCCCTGCTCTCTTGATGGTTTCTTTGGCTTTGCAGAAGCTTGTCAGTTTAATAAGGTCCCATTTGTCTATATTCTCTCTTATGACCTGTGGGTTTTGGGTGTTGTACAGGAATTGGATGCCAGTTCCGATTTCCATGAGAGTATTTCCTTCCTTTTCTAAGGTTCTTATGGTTTGAGGTTTTACATTTAGGTCTCTGATCCATTTGGAGTTAACCTTTGTGCATGGGGATAGATAGGGGTCCTGTTTCAATCTTCTACATGTGGTCAGCCAGTTTTCCCAGCACCATTTACTGAATAGGTTCTCCTCTCCCCATTGGTAGGTGGGGGGGGGGGACTTTGTCGAAGACGAGTTGGTTGAGGAATTGAGGTTTTGGTTCTGGAATCTCAATTCTGTTCCATTGATCTATATGCCTGTTCCTGTACCAATACCAAGCTGTTTTGATGATTGTAGCTTTATAGTAAAGTTTGAAGTCTGGTATTCTGATACCACCTGCTTTGTTTTTTTTTGCTGAGGATTGTTCTGGCTATTCTTGGACGTTTGTGTTTCCATCTGAATTCCTGTGTTGTTTTTTCTAGGTCTGAGAAGAATGATGTTGGTAATGTAATGGGTATTGCATTGAATTTGTAGATTGCCTTAGGTAAGATGGACGTCTTCACAATGTTGATTCTTCTGATCCATGAGCATGGGATATTTTTCCACTTGTTCATGTCAGCTTTGATTTCTTTGAGCAGTGTTTTGTAATTTTCTTTGTAAAGGTCTTTCATGTCTCTGGTTAGGAAGATGCCAAGGTATTTCATTTTTTTTGTGGCTATTGTGAATGGAACTGTGTTTTTTATTTGGGTTTCTGTTTGTTTATTATTGGTGTAGAGAAATGCGATTGTCTTTTGTACATTTATTTTGTATCCTGAGATTTTGCCAAAGGCTTTTATCAATGTAAGGAGGCCTTTGACAGATTCTCTTGGGTTTTCAAGGTACACCATCATATCATCTGCATAGAGAGATAACTTGACTTCCTCTTTTCCTATTTGAATACCTCTGATTGCCTCCTCTTCTCTGATTGATTTAGCCAGGACTTCCAATACTATGTTGAACAGGAGGGGAGAGAGTGGGCATCCTTGTCTAGTTCCAGTTTTCAGGGGAATTGGTTCCAATTTTTGTCCATTTAGGAGTATGCTGGCTGTGGGTTTCTCGTAGATGGCTTTTACTATTTTGAGGTATGTTCCCCGTATGCCTAGATGTTCAAGGGTTTTTATCAA
>NW_007204552.1:0-814 GCF_000164805.1 Carlito syrichta | reverse complement strand
TTCATTTTTTTTGTGGCTATGTGAATGAAATGTGTTTTTTATTTGAATTCTGTTTGTTATTATTGGTGTAGAGAAATGTGATGTCTTTTGTACATTTATTTTGTATCATGAGACTTTGCCAAAGGCCTTTATCAATGTAAGGAGGCCTTTGACAGATTCTCTTGGGTTTTCAAGGTACACAATCATATCAACTGCATAGAGAGATAACTTGACTTCCTCTTTTCCTATTTGAATACCTCTGATTGCCTCCTCTTCTCTGATTGATTTAGCCAGGACTTCCAATACTATGTTGAACAGGAGGGGTGAGAGTGGGCATCCTTGTCTAGTTCCAGTTTTCAGGGGAATTGGTTCCAATTTTTGTCCATTTAGGAGCATGCTGGCTGTGGGTTTCTCGTATATGGCTTTTACTATTTTGAGGTATGTTCCCCGTATGCTAGATGTTCAAGGGTTTTTATCAAGAAGGGGTGCTGGATTTTAACAAAAGCTTTTTCTGCATCTAATGATATAATCATGTGGTTTTTGTTTTGACATCTGTTGATGTATTTAATTACATTTATGGTTTTACGAATGTTGAACCAGCCTTGCATCCCAGGAATAAAGCCTACCTGGTTATGGTGGATGATTTTTGAGATGTATTGCTGAATCCAGTTTGCTAGGATCTTGTTGAGAATTTTAGCATCTATGTTCATCAAAGATATTGGCCTGTAGTTCTCTTTCTTTGTTGGATCTTTACCTGGCTTGGGTATCAATGTGATGTTGGCTTCGTAAAATGATTTGGGGAGAGTTCCATCTTTTTCAATCGCCTGGAATACCT
>NW_007204551.1:0-776 GCF_000164805.1 Carlito syrichta | reverse complement strand
TATCACAATTAATCTGAGACATTGTTGCAGAGTACACCATTATGTCTTAGGTAGAGAAAATCCTCGGGGATCAGTGGAAATACACTTTGAAAAATAGAAATTGGTTAAAATACGAGGGATATATCACTTTACATTTCCTTCAAATAGGCAGGGGTACCTTTTGAGTAGGGGTTGCATATCTGTATGTTTAAGTTAAAATTCACCAGCAGAAAATACAGCGTGTCCCAAGAATATGTACAAAAGTTTTAAGAAAGGAAAAATATATGTTAAATTATTCTACAATTTTTCCTTTGATATTGTTAAGATTTATTATGCATTCTGTCTTCTGAATAGCAACATAGGTACTCTGATCCTCAATGTGAAGTTGACTGAGGATGATACACGTCTGGAAAGTCAACACGTTTCAATTTGTGCAGAATAAAACATTCAGCATTTATGTGAGAAATGTAGTAGTTTCAAAGTTGAAACCAAATGTACAATGGATTCTCACGTATGAATAGGAAAGGAAGTTATAATGGGAGTCGTGCGCCCTTCGTAGAAATCAATCCCTTCAAAGGAACATTTCTATCCCCAACCCTGGACTGCAACTATCTTTAGATGAAAAAAGTTAAAAAAAAAAAAAATAGAAGAAAGCAAATACAGTCAGTTGCACGTTTTACAGCTTTTATTTATGTATTTATTTTATTTTAATTGTTGCACAATATGGGGTACAATTCAGAGTTAGATATTCAAACATTGATTATGCATGGTCCCTGGATGGTGAGGTCTGCCCCTCC
>NW_007204550.1:0-781 GCF_000164805.1 Carlito syrichta | reverse complement strand
TTGAAAAATAGAAATTGGTTAAAATACGAGGGATATATCACTTACATTTCCTCAAATAGGCAGGGGTACCTTTTGAGTAGGGGTTGCATATCTGTATGTTTAAGTTAAAATTCACCAGCAGAAAATACAGCGTGTCCCAAGAATATGTACAAAAGATTTAAGAAAGGAAAAATATATGTTAAATTATTCTACAATTTTTCCTTTGATATTGTTAAGATTTATTATGCATTCTGTCTTCTGAATAGCAACATAGGTACTCTGATCCTCAATGTGAAGTTGACTGAAGATGATACACGTCTGGAAAGTCAACACGTTTCAATTTGTGCAGAATAAAACATTCAGCATTTATGTGAGAAATGTAGTAGTTTCAAAGTTGAAACCAAATGTACAATGGATTCTCACGTATGAATAGGAAAGGAAGTTATAATGGGAGTCGTGCGCCCTTCGTAGAAATCAATCCCTTCAAAGGAACATTTCTATCCCCAACCCTGGACTGCAACTATCTTTAGATGAAAAAAGTTAAAAAAAAAAAAATAGAAGAAAGCAAATACAGTCAGTTGCACGTTTTACAGCTTTTATTTATGTATTTATTTTATTTTAATTGTTGCACAATATGGGGTACAATTCAGAGTTAGATATTCAAACATTGATTATGCATGGTCCCTGGATGGTGAGGTCTGCCCCTCCCTCCGTTAACAATATAACTCCACAGCCAATCCCACCCCTACCCCAAAACCGTTTTCTACTACTGCCAATCACTTCCTTCTAGCACTCTAATCGA
>NW_007204549.1:0-777 GCF_000164805.1 Carlito syrichta | reverse complement strand
CAGTCTCACTCTGTCACCCAGACTGGAGTGCAGTGGCTGCTCCACGGCAGCCTCGACCTGCTGAGCTCCGGCGATCCTTCCGCCTCAGCCTTCCAAGTGACTGGAACTACAGCCGTGCACTACCATGCCCGGCTCATTTTTTGATTTATTGTAGAGATGAGGTCTCGCCAAGTTGCCCAGGCGTCTCGAACCTGTGGGCTCAGGCAATCCACTTACCTCAGTCTCACAAAGACACGGGATTACAGGCTGAGCCACCGAGCCCGCCTCAAACTGGTTCTTTGAAGGAATAAACATGATTGATGAATCCCTGGCCAGACTAACAAAGTAAAAACAATAACGAAAACAAAAAAGCCAGAGAGAAAATCCAAATAAACACTATTAGAAATGAAAAAGAAAAAAGGCAATATCACAACAGACCCCGAAAAAAATTCAAAAGATTATCAGAGGTTACTATGAATATCTGTATGTATATAAACTAGAAAATCTAAAGGAAATGGAGGATTTTCTTCCATCACACAAACTTCCAAGGTTGAATCAACAAGAAACTGAAACTTGAAACAGACCAATAACAATGCAGAAAATCAACTCAATCACAAGAAATTTCCCTGCCCCCCAAAATCCATGGATCAGATGGCTTCCTAGCTAATTTCTATAAGACATACAAGAAGGAACTGACACCTAGTTTGAAAATATTTTTTCCTGACCCATATGTTGTCTTTTCATTTTGTTTGCTTGTTTCCTTTGCTGTGCAGAAGCTTTTTAAGTTTGATATACTCC
>NW_007204548.1:0-892 GCF_000164805.1 Carlito syrichta | reverse complement strand
TTTTCCTGACCCATATGTTGTCTTTCATTTGTTGCTTGTTCCTTTGCTGTGCAGAAGCTTTTTAGTTTGATATACTCCCATTTGATTTCTTTGTCGCCTAAGCTTTTGATGTGATAGTCAAAAAATTATTGCCAAGGCCAATAATTTTGACCAAGAAGCTTTTCCCTTGTGTTTTATTTCTGGGATCTTACAGTTTAAGACTTTACATTTAGATCTTTAATCCATCCTGAGTTGGTTTTTGTGTTCTCTATAAGATAAAGGTTCAGACGGGCTCTGTGGCTCAGCCTGCAATCCCGCACCTTTGGGAGGCTGAGGTGAGTGGATTGCCTGAGCCCGTGGGTTCAAGCGCCACCCGGGAAACTTGGCGAGATTTCATCTCTACAATAAATCAAAAATGAGCTGGACTTGGTAGCATGCACCTGTAGTTCCAGCTACTTGGAAGGCTGAGGCAGAAGGATCGCTGAAGCCCAGCAGGTCGAGGCTGCAGTGACCGGGAGCGGCCACTGCACTCCAGTCTGGGTGACAGAGTGAGACACCAACTCAAAAAAAAAAAAAAAAAAAGGTAAAGGTCAAATTTCATTCTTTTGCATGTGTATGGCCAGGCCTTAATTGCTCCTTTTTCACAGGGATTAGTGCCTGTTTTTTGCCCCAATTTTTGCCAAATAACTCCTTTTTGTCCTTCCAGTCTAAGAACAAATGCATATTTCTTAGGATGATCATTTTTGCTCAATCGTTATTCTACCTTTAAAAGGTATCTTCAATAGAATATACAGTTTGCAAGAATGAGAACAATGTTTAACTTGCTCCGTAAGGTATTCTTGAAACATAGAAAAATTCCTAATACTTAACAAGTACTGAGTAGCATTTGTTACATTCAATTGAAACTTGAAAA
>NW_007204547.1:0-761 GCF_000164805.1 Carlito syrichta | reverse complement strand
TCAGCCAAAGATAAACAAATGAGAGGAACCCAAGCCAAAAAGTGCCATTCAGACTGTGATTGGGTTAATATACTACCCCAGGGTAGCAATGGATTTGTGACTGGACAGACACAGGAAGGAAATGAGGTTATGGAAGCCAAGTGAATTGGTGATGATGTATCATCATTTATAAACAAGCACATTCCTTACATGAATGGGAAGGTGTTTCCGTGGTGAACAAAGAGTCAAATCCTCCTTTGAGGTGTTTTTTTAAAGCATTCAAAAGAATGGAGATCTGGTGGGAACAATGAGAATCTTTAAAGTTTCTGTCTCTAGCCCTGTGAGGGAAAGTAGAGGAAGATGCAATAAATGTCAGCAAGAGAAGACTAATGACCTGAAGTACTTTGAATGTGGTTGACTGCCGGTCTTTCGGGCCACAGAACGGTTGGAAGTTTGCTGTTGTTCTGAGTTTCCTCTTTAAGATCGGGGGTAAATTATTTCTTGGGAAGCTACTTCTCACTGTAAGCTCTTTCGATATCTGTGCTGATAATCTAATCTGAATATATTGGGCTTTATTGAGACCTTCCCTTTGAAATGGATTTGCTATCTATTTATTATTAAACTACTATTTGTTTATGTAGAATTTAAAGTGCCTTATCCTTTATGTAGACCTTGACGTTTTAAACGTGAAGTAGAATTGTTTTATCAATTGTGAAAATATTTGTTCTCTGAAAGCTGATTTTAAACAGTAAGGTAGGATGACTCTTGAAATAAATAAAACG
>NW_007204546.1:0-763 GCF_000164805.1 Carlito syrichta | reverse complement strand
TCCCCAAATCATTTTACGAAGCCAACATCACATTGATACCCAAGCCAGGTAAAGATCCAACAAAGAAAGAGAACTACAGGCCAATATCTTTGATGAACATAGATGCTAAAATTCTCAACAAGATCCTAGCAAACCGGATTCAGCAATACATCTCAAAAATCATCCATCATGACCAAAGTAGGCTTCATTCCTGGCATGCAAGGCTGGTTCAATATTCGTAAAACCATAAATGTAATTAAATACATCAACAGATGTCAAAACAAAAACCAGATGATCATATCACTAGATGCAGAAAAAGCTTTTGATAAAATCCAGCACCCCTTCTTGATAAAAACCCTTGAACATCTAGGCATACGGGGAACATACCTCAAAATAGTAAAAGCCATCTACGAGAAACCCACAGCCAGCATACTCCTAAATGGACAAAAATTGGAACCAATTCCCCTGAAAACTGGAACTAGACAAGGATGCCCACTCTCTCCCCTCCTGTTCAACATAGTATTGGAAGTCCTGGCTAAAGCAATCAGAGAAGAGGAGGCAATCAGAGGTATTCAAATAGGAAAAGAGGAAGTCAAGTTATCTCTCTATGCAGATGATATGATGGTGTACCTTGAAAACCCAAGAGAATCTGTCAAAGGTCTCCTTACATTGATAAAAGCCTTTGGCAAAGTCTCAGGATACAAAATAAATGTACAAAAGACAATCGCATTTCTCTACACCAATAATAAACAAACAGAAACCCAAATAAAAAACACAGTTCCAT
>NW_007204545.1:0-1147 GCF_000164805.1 Carlito syrichta | reverse complement strand
AATCATTTACGAAGCCACATCACATGATACCCAAGCCAGGTAAGATCCAACAAAGAAAAGAGTACTACAGGCCAATAATCTTGATGAACATAGATGCTAAAATTCTCAACAAGATCCTAGCAAACCGGATTCAGCAATACATCTCAAAAATCATCCATCATGACCAAGTAGGCTTCATTCCTGGCATGCAAGGCTGGTTCAATATTCGTAAAACCATAAATGTAATTAAAATACATCAACAGATGTCAATACAAAAACCACATGATCATATCACTAGATGCAGAAAAAGCTTTTGATAAAATCCAGCACCCCTTCTTGATAAAAACCCTTGAACATCTAGGCATACGGGGAACATACCTCAAAATAGTAAAAGCCATCTACGAGAAACCCACAGCCAGCATACTCCTAAATGGACAAAAATTGGAACCTATTCCCCTGAAAACTGGAACTAGACAAGGATGCCCACTCTCTCCCCTCCTGTTCAACATAGTATTGGAAGTCCTGGCTAAAGCAATCAGAGAAGAGGAGGCAATCAGAGGTATTCAAATAGGAAAAGAGGAAGTCAAGTTATCTCTCTATGCAGATGATATGATGGTGTACCTTGAAAACCCAAGAGAATCTGTCAAAGGTCTCCTTACATTGATAAAAGCCTTTGGCAAAGTCTCAGGATACAAAATAAATGTACAAAAGACAATCGCATTTCTCTACACCAATAATAAACAAACAGAAACCCAAATAAAAAACACAGTTCCATTCACAATAGCCACAAAAAAAAATGAAATACCTTGGCATCTTCCTAACCAAAGACGTGAAAGACCTGTACAATGAAAATTACAAAACACTGCTCAAAGATATCAAAGCTGACACGAACAAGTGGAAAAATATCCCATGCTCATGGATCGGAAGAATCAACATTGTGAAGATGTCCATCTTACCTAAGGCAATCTACAAATTCAATGTAATACCCATTAAATTACCAACAACATTCTTCTCAGACCTAGAAAAAACAACACAGGAATTCATATGGAAACACAAACGTCCAAGAATAGCCAGAACAATCCTCAGCAAAAAAAACAAAGCAGTGGTATCACAATACCAGATTTCAAACTTTACTATAAAGCTACAATCATCAAAACAGCTTGGTATT
>NW_007204544.1:0-802 GCF_000164805.1 Carlito syrichta | reverse complement strand
GTCACCCAGGCTGGAGTGCAGTGGCCACTCCTGGCCACCGCAGCCACGACCAGCTGGGCTCCAGTGATCCTTCCGCCTCAGACTTCCAAGTAGCTGGAACTACAGGTGTGCACTAGCACAACCGGCTGATTTTTGATTTATTGTAAAGATGAGGTCTCATCAAGTTGCCCAGGCAGTTCTCCAACCCGAAGGGTCAGGAAATCCACTCACTTCAGTCTTCCAAGGTGCGGGATTACAGGCTGAGCTACCAAGCCCGGCAAAAATATTTATCTAAAGATTAATTTTTATCTATATTTTTAAATTTACTTACATAAAATATTCACAGCATTCTCTTACTTTATTTGCTATTGCATGCTTTGCTAACTTTGTTTAGCATATTTATTACTATTACTTTATCTAGATTCCCTTTTCACTTTTCTAATTTCTTGAAAGAAATACTGCTAATAATTTGCACATTTTTTTCTTTTCTAATATGAGCTTTTTGATCTATAGATTTTCCTTTAAGAATCTCCTAAGCTGCTATGATGAGCTTTGATGTTTTATTAGATTTGTCTTAATTTAGTTCTAAATTTGTACTAATTTTATTGCATGTAATTTTTCTTTGCTGAGGTGTTATATAAAATTATCAAAATGAGCCTCGGCCAGGGTGGTTGGTGAGCCGGGAGTTGTTGGGTGCATGAGGCTGTCTGGCCATGCCTCAGAGCAGGTTCTGCCAGCAGAAAGCCTTGGCGAGCAGGCTCGAGGGCTGGAGTCCAGAGTTGGTAGTGCCCAGAGGAGATGTGATCTGGGTGGGCAGGCTGCC
>NW_007204543.1:0-739 GCF_000164805.1 Carlito syrichta | reverse complement strand
TCACAAAAACAAAGGTCCGAGTATCATATGTTCTCACTCATATAATGGACCTTGAACATCCAATCTATTACTATAAGAAAATGACTGACAGTAGTGGGAAACTATGGGGGGGAGGGAGATGGGATTAATGAGCAAATATCTGTCTGGGGATGGGGAAGCACCTCTAATCAATAGGGTGCCTGAATGAAACGTATTTGTATATCTAACCCTTAACTGTACCCCACAACATCATAATTAAAAAAATTGATTATTAAAAAAATAATAATAAACTCCAAACAACAGAGAAGTCTAGCGAAATAAAGAAGATTTATCCTCAACCCCATCACCCCTAAAAGAACAGTATTGCGTGAATATTTCTGGTTTGTTTTTAAACACATACATTTTAACTGTACAATATTGTCAGAGCTGCTTCACAAATAGATGACTTTGAAACCTACCTGGAGAAACAAGGCTGGAAGACACAGAAACAATGCTCACATCTGAGGTTTAGCCTACGTGAAGAACTGTTTCGGTTTCTGAAATATCCTCAGAAATGAAGTACAACTTCAGGAGTGTGGAGGGATGATCGAGGGACAGGCCTATGTGTCCTTTTTTCTGTTCCTTCAACAGCATTTTGAAAAGTCTTTTGTAGGCCAAGCATTAGTTACTCTAGGCTCTGAGGTATTGGTAGTAAACAAAATGAACCAATGTTCCCTGTCCTTCTGAATCCAAGAAAATATTGATGATGGAAGGAAAAAAA
>NW_007204542.1:0-1073 GCF_000164805.1 Carlito syrichta | reverse complement strand
TTGCCTGTCTGATATTGTTCTCCATGCCAGTCTTGGTGAGCATGTGGTTCATTGCAGCAAAACTGTTGTTCTCTCACCATGGACAAACTAAACATTATTTTGGGTAGCTTGTACTTGTGAAAGCTTTCTTCATCTTAGTAGGCAAGAAATAGACTCGTCTTGTACTATTGAATAGAAATGAAGGAATGAGTTTGGATGTAGGCAAATCTTTTTTTCCCTCATGGTTCATTAAAAATAATTGTATGAATATTATTTTAAAAGCATTTTTAAAGTGGATTTTCTATCAGTATGGAGGATGCCTCTTTGTGTGTGTGTGTGTGTGTGTGTGTGTGTGTGTGTGTAAAGGAGGTTGATTCTCCTTACATTGCTTTGTTTTTGAGTTGGAGTCTCACTCTGTTGCTCAATCTGTTGCCCGACCACCGCAGCCTCGACCTGCTGGGCTCAGGCGATCCTTCTGCCTCAGCCTTCCAAGTAGCCGGAATTACAGGCATGCGCTACCACGCCCGGCTGATTGTTTGATTTATTGTAGAGATGAGGTCTCACTGCCCAGGCGGGTCTCGAACCCGCGGGTTCAGGCAATCCACTCACTTCAACCTCCCAAAGACTTGAGATCACAGGCTGAGTCACCGAGGCTGGCTGACATTGCTTTTTTAACCTAAAGAATATATGAATTAGCTTTTGCTGATATGTTTTTGCCTATGCTGTTAATTTCTTCCTAGGATATCATAGCTAGCATAGGCTTCTGAGAGGATAATGAGGGGTCAGTATGACACATTATTTAAAAAGACGTTTTTCCATCTGAAATAAAGAAAAAAATAACTGGAGATCTATGAAATCTTTTAAAATAGTTTTTCCTTGGAGTAAGCCCAATTTCAAAGTTTTCCTTTACAATAAATGTCCTTAAAAAAAGTCTTATTTTGAAATGTTGGTTATGATATTTGGAGAGATTTGCTAGAATCGCTTCACTTAAAAGTTCAAAACTTAAAAGTTCATTTTATATGACTTTTCTCACTGCTTGCCTTGACAGTCAACATTGGGACAAATTATTATTTACTTATTGATGAAGAAGCATT
>NW_007204541.1:0-637 GCF_000164805.1 Carlito syrichta | reverse complement strand
ACTTGAGATCACAGGGCTGAGTCACCGAGGCCGGCTGACATTGCTTTTTTAACCTAAAGAATATATGAATTAGCTTTTGCTGATATGTTTTTGCCTATGCTGTTAATTTCTTCCTAGGATATCATAGCTAGCATAGGCTTCTGAGAGGATAATGAGGGGTCAGTATGACACATTATTTAAAAAGACGTTTTTCCATCTGAAATAAAGAAAAAAATAACTGGAGATCTATGAAATCTTTTAAAATAGTTTTTCCTTGGAGTAAGCCCAATTTCAAAGTTTTCCTTTACAATAAATGTCCTTAAAAAAAGTCTTATTTTGAAATGTTGGTTATGATATTTGGAGAGATTTGCTAGAATTGCTTCACTTAAAAGTTCAAAACTTAAAAGTTCATTTTATATGACTTTTCTCACTGCTTGCCTTGACAGTCAACATTGGGACAAAATATTATTTACTTATTGATGAAGAAGCATTTAGTTAAAAATATAAAGCAGCGTAATCTCTAGCTCCATCATCGTTTTATCTCAATTGAAAAGATTTCTTTGTCTCACTTGCTACCTGCTAATAAATTATTTTCCTCAGGGACAAACTCTTGGTCTTCAAATAATGTTTTTTTAAGAGGATAGAATTCCATGTTATG
>NW_007204540.1:0-868 GCF_000164805.1 Carlito syrichta | reverse complement strand
ATTCCAGTCAGAATGGCCATCATCAATAACTCAAAAAATACAGTTGCTGGAGAGGATGTGGCAAAAAGGGAACACTTCTACACAGTTGGTGAGTGTAAACTAGTGCTTCCTCTGTGGAAAACAGTGTGGTGATTCCTAAAACTTCTGAAAATAGACCTTCCATTTGACCCTGCAATCCCCCTACTGTGAATATAGCCAAAAGAATTCAAATCACTCTATAAAAAAGATACCTGCACACGTATGCTTATCAAAGCATTGTTCACAATAGCAAGAACATGAAACCAACAGTGCTGTCATTAAAAGAGGATTGATTTTTAAAATGTGGTACATATACACAGTGGAATATTACACAGCCATAAAGAAGAACAAAATCATGAACTTTCACACAACCTGGAAGGACTTAGAGTCTATAATACTGAGTGATCTTTCACAGAAACAAAGAACTGAGTATCACATATTCTCAATCATAAGTGGGCTTTGAAAAACTATCATAATACTATAAGAAAAGAATTGACAGTAGGGAGAATCTGCGTGGGGTTGTCAGGTGGGGAGGTGGGATTGGCAGTAGTGGGAATCTGCCTGGGGAAGGGGGGGCATGCCTCATCAACAAGGGTACATGCACAATGAATATTTGTATACCTAACCCTGAATTGTACCCCAAAATTTTAAAATAAAATATTTAAAATTTAAAAAAAGGAAAACACACAAGTCTATAACAATAATGCAAAATTACCCAAGGGAAATGATGTGGGCAGATGCTAATCTAATGCTACAAGGACTAATACTATTTCATTCCAGTTAGAGAATTTTGTGTGAACAAGAAAATAATTACTATTATCGCAATACAGTGCATATTCTAATACGATTT
>NW_007204539.1:0-753 GCF_000164805.1 Carlito syrichta | reverse complement strand
GGAGAGATTTAAAAAAATTGAGGAGAGACAGGTAGAAAATAGGTAGGAGCTGTTGTCAGAAATGACAGCAGTAAAGTATACTGTGATGGAAATGACCAACAGACTAATAAGCATGGAAAAGCAGAATCAGCCAAGCCGAAGAAAGAATCTCAGAGCTTGAAGACCAAAACACAGAACTAACCCAAACTGTCAAAAGCATAGAAAAGAAGCTCAAAAAGACAGAACAAAACCTGCAAGAGATGAATGATCACTTCAAGAGACCAAACCTAAGAATAATTGGGCTTCCTGAGGCAGAAAGAGAAACCGAAGCCACACTGGAACAAACATTTCATGAAATCATTCAAGAAAACTTCCCTCATCTCATTAAGGATGAAAAAATTCAAACACAAGAGATTCAGAGAACCCCTGCAAGACAACAAACGAGAAGACCAACTCCCAGACACATAATAATTCGCCTAAACAAAGTAACTATGAAAGGAAAAATCCTAAAGGCAGCAAGAGAAAAAGGCCAGACTACCTACCAGGGAAAATCAATTAGAATAGCAGCAGATTTATCAACAGAAACCCTTCAGGCCAGGAGAGCCTGGAGCCCTATCTTCAAAGTTCTAAAAGAGAAACAATTTCAACCAAGAATAACCTACCCAGCCAAACTAAGCTTCATAAATGAGGGAGAATTGAAATCTTTTCCAGACATCCAATCCCTACGAACCTACGCCGCTACCAGGCCACCTCTACAAGAAACACTTAAGAAAG
>NW_007204538.1:0-782 GCF_000164805.1 Carlito syrichta | reverse complement strand
GCCAGAAGAAGCAAATGGAGGAAAATATTTGAAAGGTTAAAAACGTTTAAAAGCCTAGAATTTCATATCCAGCAAAGTTGTCCTTCAGAAGAAAAAAAAAAACTTTCTTAAATAACCCTACCGACCAAAAAATCATTGTTGGCAATCTTGCCCTGGAAAAGATATTAAGAATGTTCTCCATAGGAAATAAAAATAATGCAGATCAGAAACAGGGATCTGCATAAGGAAATAACATTAGAAAACGAGAAAATAACAATAACTATTTGTCTTGTTCTTAATTTTAAAGTATCTAAAAGATAACTGATCAAAAATGCCTAAAAATAAATGCAAGGTGTTATTATAACATATGAATAAGTTATTGGATTGATAGTGCTACTAGAGTAAATGTGAAGAAGGAATTGAGAATTTCATCATATGATATTTGCACTACTCATGAAGTGGGATAGTGTCATTTGAAGATAAAATTAGGTTAGTTGCAAATGTAGGCCATTGCTTTGCTGGCCCAGCTGCATGGCACTTTGAGCTGTTACTGCTGTTTCCTAAGTTTTGGTCCCCTCCACTATCTTGGGGAGGTAAATCTCTCTTTCTCTGTTTTTCTTTCCAATTTACTTTCCAAATAAACTATATTTTCAATACAAAAAAAAGAAAAATTCAAAATGTAAATGCTAAGGATGTTGCAATTTTTTAAAAAAATATAATTTATACATAAATAATATAATTGTTTAAAAATGATTAAAAGTGCTCAGTTATTGTTTCTTAGCCTTTTGGCTAAGACTAAATGT
>NW_007204537.1:0-794 GCF_000164805.1 Carlito syrichta | reverse complement strand
TTCAGAAGAAAAAAAAAAACTTTCTTAAATAACCCTACCGACCAAAAAATCATTGTTGGCAATCTTGCCCTGGAAAAGATATTAAGAATGTTCTCCATAGGAAATAAAAATAATGCAGATCAGAAACAGGGATCTGCATAAGGAAATAACATTAGAAAACGAGAAAATAACAATAACTATTTGTCTTGTTCTTAATTTTAAAGTATCTAAAAGATAACTGATCAAAAATGCCTAAAAATAAATGCAAGGTGTTATTATAACATATGAATAAGTTATTGGATTGATAGTGCTACTAGAGTAAATGTGAAGAAGGAATTGAGAATTTCATCATATGATATTTGCACTACTCATGAAGTGGGATAGTGTCATTTGAAGATAAAATTAGGTTAGTTGCAAATGTAGGCCATTGCTTTGCTGGCCCAGCTGCATGGCACTTTGAGCTGTCACTGCTGTTTCCTAAGTTTTGGTCCCCTCCACTATCTTGGGGAGGTAAATCTCTCTTTCTCTGTTTTTCTTTCCAATTTACTTTCCAAATAAACTATATTTTCAATAGAAAAAAAAGAAAAATTCAAAATGTAAATGCTAAGGATGTTGCAATTTTTTAAAAAAATATAATTTATACATAAATAATATAATTGTTTAAAAATGATTAAAAGTGCTCAGTTATTGTTTCTTAGCCTTTTGGCTAAGACTAAATGTTGCATCTGTTCTTATTAGTTTAAAATGCTCAATTAAATCCACAGAAAGCAGACAAAGAGACTTTTGACAACAAATAGAAACAGACACAAAAATGG
>NW_007204536.1:0-909 GCF_000164805.1 Carlito syrichta | reverse complement strand
CACAGGCTCGACCTGCTGGGCTCCAGCGAGCCTCCATCTCAGCCTTCCAAGTAGCTGGAATTACAGGTGCACACTACCACGCCCGGCTAATTTTTGATTTATTGTAGAGATGAGGTCTTGCCAACTTGCCCAGGTGGGTCTCAAACCCGCGGGCTCAGGCAATCCACTTACCTCAGCCTCCCAGCTTATTTTGTGCTTCTAAATGGACCAGAACAGATCTTTTGCTGTCATTTTCACAGAAGGAACAAGAAGGGCAGCGAATCAGAAAGCCAATTTACTTTCAGTAACTTCTGATTTTTCTTTTTCTCTCTAGATTTGTTTTCAGTGAAGTAGAAGTTTGCAGATTCCTTAAATGAATTTAAATTTCAGTGCATAGGAGATGCAGAAATAGATGATGAGATGTGTATAGGTAAGTAAACACAACGTTGTTTGTCATAGCATTCAACATCCTAGCAAAGCCTTTTTCATGGGATGGGATCTCTCTAAAGTTAGTAAAGATGGAAGCCCAGAGTGGTAGTGAAGAGACAGTGTTATGTGAGGATGGGGTTGCTCTGGTCTCCCAGAGCTCTGGTGTTGCCTTCCTTACCCTCCGGCACACAGGAGAAAGCTTGAAGTTGTGTAGTAGAGCTCTCCTCTCCACCTGCCTTTAGTGCTGTTCTTCTGGCTGTATTTGCGATATCCTTCCTGCCAACCCCAATCCTAACAGCTTCGAACTAAAGTAGAACGCAGGTAGCTGAGGAGAGGATTAGATAAGAGGTTGCAAACTGGAAGCTCGTAGCCTGAGATCAGAATACAACCCCGTTTTGTTTGGCTCTCATTTTAAAAATTGAATTGCCATATAAATAAATTTATCTAAAGTTCCAGTTTTCCAGGTTGTTTTGAAGTTCAAGACTCTATTCTGTTACCCCA
>NW_007204535.1:0-1244 GCF_000164805.1 Carlito syrichta | reverse complement strand
ACTTTCTAAGGACCTAGAAGTCCCCTGATCAGCTCTACTGAAAACAAAGGAACAGGTGGCAGGCAACCTCATGAACTTGGGCAGTCATTGTGGTTAGACATGGTAATGACAATGGCCAGGTCAGTTGCACAATATAAAACATTTGTGGAAAAGCTCTATTCCAGTAAGATTAAACAGGAGAGTTATGGAAGTGGGAAGAGTTTTTTGAGTTTGAGATTGTTTTGTTTTGTTTACATTAGTGACTCTGTTCTAGCCTGTGCAAGGCTTCTGCAAGATACTTGAGGCAATCAAATCCAGTGCCTGGGAGGGAGGTATGGGGATTATGGACCTCCTCAGCTCATGTCATTATGACTGGTGGTGAGTAGGACAGTGATTCTCTTTCAACAAACAGTGAACCCTAAAACTTTACAGAACTGGATCAACCAACTTATGAGACTTGAAGTAAGGAATTAGAATTCTCACTTGATTCCCAGGGTCTTTAAGTCAGAAATCTCAAATGCTTCTCTCTTGTTTTCCTGCTCTTGATATGGAAGCACAGACATTTAGAAAGGAGAAAGAAGATAAACAGATTTTTTTTCAAAAAGAAATGTGTTTTGTAGTTTCTTTCCTTTTTTTCTTTTTTTTTTTGAGTTGGAGTCTCACTCTGTCACCCAGACTGGAGTGCAGTGGCCACTCCCGGCCACTGCAGCCTCGACATGCTGGGTTCCAGTGATCCTTCTGCCTCAGCCTTCCAAATAGCTGGAACTACAGGCGAGCGCTACCACGCCCGGCTAATTTTTTGATTATTGTAGAGATGAGGTCTCGCCAAGTCGCCTAGGCGGGTCTCGAACCCACGGGCTCAGGCAATTCACTCAACTCAGCCTCCCAAAGCGCGGGATTACAGGCTGAGCCACGGAACCCGGCTATTGTTTCTTTTTATAATAAAACCCTGATATACTAGACTAGAGCTCATTGAGGGCAAAGCTTATGTTTTGCTCACAATTATATTTTTAGTGCCTAGGGTATTACTAGCTACATAAGAGAATGAATGAATAAATAACTGAATAAGTATATGAGTTATGTTTATTTGGGGCTATATTAAATCTTCTGATATTATTAGTTTCTGTCTAACATAGGATTTCTCTACACAAGCTTGCTTTGTTCATAAAATATTCAGTGATAATTTGGAGTTATCTTTGGAAAGAGGCACATTTCAACTAAAATACACACAACAATAATGGATACAAACTAAAAATTTATGCTCT
>NW_007204534.1:0-792 GCF_000164805.1 Carlito syrichta | reverse complement strand
GGTCTCTAAGTCAGAAATCTCAAATGCTTCTCTCTGTTTTCCTACTCTTGATATGGAAGCACAGACATTTAGAAAGGAGAAAGAAGATAAACAGATTTTTTTCAAAAAGAAATGTGTTTTGTAGTTTCTTTCCTTTTTTTCTTTTTTTTTTTGAGTTGGAGTCTCACTCTGTCACCCAGACTGGAGTGCAGTGGCCACTCCCAGCCACTGCAGCCTCGACATGCTGGGTTCCAGTGATCCTTCTGCCTCAGCCTTCCAAATAGCTGGAACTACAGGCGAGCGCTACCACGCCCGGCTAATTTTTTGATTATTGTAGAGATGAGGTCTCGCCAAGTTGCCTAGGCGGGTCTCGAACCCACGGGCTCAGGCAATTCACTCAACTCAGCCTCCCAAAGCGCGGGATTACAGGCTGAGCCACGGAGCCCGGCTATTGTTTCTTTTTATAATAAAACCCTGATATACTAGACTAGAGCTCATTGAGGGCAAAGCTTATGTTTTGCTCACAATTATATTTTTAGTGCCTAGGGTATTACTAGCTACATAAGAGAATGAATGAATAAATAACTGAATAAGTATATGAGCTATGTTTATTTGGGGCTATATTAAATCTTCTGATATTATTAGTTTCTGTCTAACATAGGATTTCTCTACACAAGCTTGCTTTGTTCATAAAATATTCAGTGATAATTTGGAGTTATCTTTGGAAAGAGGCACATTTCAACTAAAATACACACAGCAATAATGGATACAAACTAAAAATTTATGCTCTTCTGAGTTGAATTGGCAGACTTG
>NW_007204533.1:0-1184 GCF_000164805.1 Carlito syrichta | reverse complement strand
TAATGTTTGCCATTTCTCTACTGTAGGCTATGTTAGCACATGAACAGCTAACACTAAAGTGTTTCCCAAATGTAAGGTATAACTTATACTTCTAGCAGTATAAACATACACAATGCCTCTTTCTTCATGATATTTTCAACATTATACATTTTTCATTTTTAAAAGGTTTTTTATTTTTTGGTTTGATTTTTTGAGTCAGAGTCTCCCTCTGTTGCCCAGACTGGATGGTCACAGGCACCTCAGCCTCAAAGTGCTCGACTCAGGTGATCCTTCCACCTCAACATTCCAGGCAGTTGAAACTACAGGCTCATGCCATCACACCCAGCTAACTGTTTGGTTTATTGTCGAGCTCAGGAAGAAAAAAACTGAAGGTGCTCCACAGGGATCAGAGTTTCACATTAAAGGGAAGTCTAAAGAATGCTAACAGTGAAGGAAGTTTTCAGAAATTGAGCAAAATGCAACGTAACCACAATGCTTGCTATGCCTTGTTGTGGCACCTTTTTACCAAGTTGATAGGCTGGAGTAGACAAGACCAGTTAGATTCGTCTTGAGCAACAGCGCCATCATGAGGAAACAGTTTCATGAACCCCCAAATCAAGAGCATCTGTGCAAGTCCTAGCAGTTGAGGAAGCAAGGACTGAACAGAGCTGGCAGAAGCCAGAGCCAGATGCAGAGACATGGGAAAATTCTGGTGAATGAGTGACCAAGACTGAGCTAGAAGCTTCCAAGAGGTCTCATCTCAGTAAATGGCCCATTATACCCACTGTATAGGACAGTGGGTATGCGACTTCTACATTTGAGCCACTCTCTTCCTCACACAAAGGCACATTTCATAAGCCCCTTTAATAAGATGTTGTAGAGCTCTAATCTGCTAAATTATGTTTGTTCACTTTTGAATTGGCTTTTAAATTGTTCACTTTTTAGTACATAATTTTACAAAAAGGGAAAAGGGTTTTAAAACCATGGGTGGAATAAGACTGGTCAGAAAGAAGAAGAGAAAGTGTATACCTTTGTTGCTTTGATTCTCCTTGACATTGATTCACCCCATCTCCACATTTGTACAGGGTAGATTGAAATAACTTGCTACTACCTGGCACAGATTACAACAATTTTTATGTATATTACTCTATTTAGTTTTATCTGAAGCTAATTTATACTTTGCAAATTTGACTTTCAATTCTGGG
>NW_007204532.1:0-853 GCF_000164805.1 Carlito syrichta | reverse complement strand
AGGCTATCTCCAGAAGTAGCATTCATAGCATCAGTGCTACTCAGTGGGCTAATGCTCAAGGCTGAGCCACCCGGAGAAAGAGGAGAGGGGTTTTATATGTTAGCTTTGGTAAGGGGGTGGGGGGCAGGTTGTATGGCTATACATTTTTCTTTGGAATTTGCAAGGTTGTACTTAGCAAAACCAGATTTTCAAAGAACAAACTGTCTCCAGGATGTGCTTAACAAGCAGGGTTGTAAACTGATGACTTCACAAAGAGAGGATTTGGGGTAAGGTTGTGAATTGGTTACTATCTTGCATTTCCAGGAAAGCGCCTTTATCCATCTTTGTTCAAACATTCTCTTCCTTTTAGCAGCATACTTTGCTGCTAACTAGTAAAGGCTGTTTAGTTTTCTCAAGCCTCATGTCTATCAGATTTGGAGCCTGCAGGTTGATCTTTAAAAGAAATAATTTTAACCGTTTTTAGTCCCTCTCTGCCACTTTATGTTTTTAAATTTTGTGTGCTTTTTGTCCTGCTGCATTCTGTTGCCCTCCTACCCCACTGATGACGGCAGTGTTGTAACTCCCTGGTTTTCACTGGAGATCAGTCTCTGTGAGCTCCAGTCCCCCACCTAGAGAATGAACATGATCATTGTCGGTGACCTGCACTGACCAAGGGGGGGTTAGGACCGCACCGGTGAATCAGAACGGAGAGAAGAAACCACACGGAGGCAGCTCTTCTGGGAACAGTCTGGCCAAGACTGAAGCAATTTTATTCAAACCTTTTCCAACTTATATACCATTTTCTATAATCTCCAGCAGTGTGACAATTACTTGCTGGGGCGTACAAATTCATTGATGTGTAACGCGCTTTACA
>NW_007204531.1:0-776 GCF_000164805.1 Carlito syrichta | reverse complement strand
AAATGAGGGTATAAGACCCCATGTCTCCTGTCTGGGTGCTCGAGCTTGATTTGGATGCATGAAATTTTCGGCCCGCTGAGTTAGCCAGCGTAATGAAGTGCCACTTCCTATAATAGTCTCGGTGTCATGATCTATTTTTTCTGCTACATTTCCACAATGTACCTGAAATGGAAACTCTGGCTGTTTTCCAGAATAAAAAATTGATTTTATAACTCAAGTAAGTAGAACTTATTTATTTTGCATTTTAAAAAGCACAGAGCTAGGTATCTGGCATTAGTTGAGTGGTATAATAGTGGCAGGGCTGGTGTCTCAAAATATTTTGTCAGTTTAGACAATATTTTCTTGTCTCCTCAGGAATGTAGGGCAGCTGCTGCAAAGCCATGGGAAGAGGGGGAGCAAAATGCAAGCTCCAGTCATAGTGTTCCCTTTTATGAAAAAAGCAGATGCTTTCCCAGAAATCACTTTAGTAGACTTCTCACATCTTCTGAGCTAGAACTGAATCACATGGTTTATTAATCTGTATGGTCTGCCATAGCAAAATATCACTCACTGGATGGCTGAAACAACACAAATTTTTTTTCTCACAGTTCTGAAGGCTCCAAAACTAACATTAAGGTGCCATCGATGTCAGTTTGTAGGACCCCTTTCTGACTTATAGACATCCTTACATGGTCTTTCCTCCGTGTGCATGTGGAGACAGGTAACTCTGGTGTCCCTTCCTCCCAGTGGAATCACATTAGCTCCACCCCATGTGACCTAATTTAATCTTAATTTAT
>NW_007204530.1:0-853 GCF_000164805.1 Carlito syrichta | reverse complement strand
AATAGTCTCGGTGTCATGATCTATTTTTCCTGCTACATTTCCACAATGTACCTGAAATGGAAACTCTGGCTGTTTCCAGAATAAAAAATTGATTTTATAACTCAAGTAAGTAGAACTTATTTATTTTGCATTTTAAAAAGCACAGAGCTAGGTTTCTGGCATTAGTTGAGTGGTATAATAGTGGCAGGGCTGGTGTCTCAAAATATTTTGTCAGTTTAGACAATATTTTCTTGTCTCCTCAGGAATGTAGGGCAGCTGCTGCAAAGCCATGGGAAGAGGGGGAGCAAAATGCAAGCTCCAGTCATAGTGTTCCCTTTTATGAAAAAAGCAGATGCTTTCCCAGAAATCACTTTAGTAGACTTCTCACATCTTCTGAGCTAGAACTGAATCACATGGTTTATTAATCTGTATGGTCTGCCATAGCAAAATATCACTCACTGGATGGCTGAAACAACACAAATTTTTTTTCTCACAGTTCTGAAGGCTCCAAATCTAACATTAAGGTGCCATCGATGTCAGTTTGTAGGACCCCTTTCTGACTTATAGACATCCTTACATGGTCTTTCCTCCGTGTGCATGTGGAGACAGGTAACTCTGGTGTCCCTTCCTCCCAGTGGAATCACATTAGCTCCACCCCATGTGACCTAATTTAATCTTAATTTATCTACCTCCAAATATAGCCACATTAGGAGTTAGGACTTCAATATTTGTTTTTTTAGGGGACACTATTCAATCCATAATGTATGATCACCTATAGCTTCAAAGAAGCCTGAAGTTTAAGGATCAAAGTTATCATACATGGCTTAGACCAGATTTCCTCATTTAAGTTTTGATTATTCATTGTGAGGCAACC
>NW_007204529.1:0-763 GCF_000164805.1 Carlito syrichta | reverse complement strand
CAAGACAGGAAGATCAATTGAGCCAGGAGTTTGAGATCAGCCCAGGCAACATAGCCAGAACCTGTCTATACAAATAAATATTAAAATAGATAAATGAATGACCGTGATCTATTTGGTAATTGTATCTACAAATTTAGGGTTGATAGTAAGTCCAAACAGCTATCCCATAAATGCAACACTGAAAATAGTTGTTCTTCACTTGCCAAGGATGAGGAAGATTTGGTATAGAAGCTCCATGAAAGTAAATGGTTGATGTTTTACCTTGAGCTTCTAAAGGTGTTTCAGTTATCTATTATCACATAACAAATGACACCAAAAGTTAATGGTTTAAGACAGCACCAACAATCATTTATTTTCTCTCAGGAAATTGCTCAGGAATTGGGGAGGACTTAACTTAGTTGTTCTGGCTTGGGGCGTCTTGTGTGATTGTAGTTAGATAGTGACAGGAGCTGTAGAAGCAAGCAGGTGGTTAGCTAAGCATCTCTCTCTTTTCAGGTAGATACAAAGCTTCCCCATGTGGTCTCTCTCTGTGGCTTCTTTTTTTTTTTTTCTTTTGAGTTGGAGTCTCACTCCGTCGCCCAGACTGGAGTGCAGTGGCCGCTCCCGGCCACCGCAGCCTCGTCTGCTGGGCTCCGGCGATCCTTCTGCCTCAGCCTTCCGAGTAGCCGGAATTACAGGCATGCGCTACCACGCCCGGCTGATTTTTTGATTTATTGCAGAGATTAGGTCTCGCTGCCCAGGCGGGTCTCGAACCCGCGGGCTC
>NW_007204528.1:0-781 GCF_000164805.1 Carlito syrichta | reverse complement strand
TTAAAAAAAATGATTCAAAGAGGTTAGTTAGAAGTAGAGCGAATATCTGCATGCCTTCCACCTAGCATAAAAATTGTAAGGTACAGTCCAGCTTTCCTAGCCTTCCTTAACCCAGAGGACAGTGAAGGCTCCATGAACAGGAACAAACAGTTTGGAAAACAAATTCTGTCCCAATGGCTAGACAGCCCACAGACTTTCCCCAATTTTTGGTGGGTGGGAGGGATTACGGGAGAGTTGCTTTCAAACGCGTCATTGGAACAATCATGTGGAATACTCAGTGCCCCCAGGCTCTGAGTCCAGCTCCCTGTGGAGAGGTCAGGGCTGCTACTGCCAAGATGCCACCAGCAGTTGGCACCCATCGCCCTAAAGTCACCCTCAAAGCTGCTCCCACGGAAGGATACTGCTGGTGCCACTCTTGTTTCCCGTAGTCAGGAGATCCCTTCAACTCCCTCTTAGATCCACAGACCCCAGAATAGAGCAGTCTGTGCCCTCAACATCTCACCCATATTTGGTGAAGTGGGCCTCATCGCTGATCATGGGACAAAGCTTGGTAACAGACGGATTGCTGCTTAGAAGCTCAGTCCCTCCCCAAGACTCAAGCATTGTTGATAGGCTCCATCTGGATCCCCAGCTTCCTTTTCTCAGGGTGGGGTTCTCCACGGGGATATTTTGTTTCTCAGTACACATGGGCCACTGGCCAACTTGCCACTCAACCTCACAGGTCAGTGTGGACCCTAGGGAAGGAAGGCATGCTTGAAGTCCTAACCCAGCTTACTCTTCT
>NW_007204527.1:0-1142 GCF_000164805.1 Carlito syrichta | reverse complement strand
TTTTATTTCACCTCTTCTACATTGGCAAAATGTTTCACTTAGAGGACTTTTTTCATCTGGGGAAACAAAGAAAATTTGGTTACAATGAGATCAGGTGAATAGGGAAGGTGGGGCATTAGGTTCCTGCTTCTTTTGGTCAAAAACTGCTGAACATTCAATGGTGTGGACAGACACACTTGTAAATCACCTATCATGAAATGGGCAAATGTGTTGAAAGAATCATAACAAAAATTCACTGAAGCTGAACGCAACCTCTCAGTACACTAGCTGACACACTGATGCTGATGAGTTCCTAAGCCACTTACCTAGTGGGGGGCATTTGTACTACAAGGAACCCACTCTCCAAAAGACAGTTTTGCTTTTTTGAGGTCTTTCTCCTGTTTCCAAGTAAGATTACATTCTGAGATATTGAAGATTAGGCCTTCTACAGATGAATTTTAGAGGCACACAGTTCAACACAAAACATTACCTGCTTAGTAATTTTTTATTTTAATTTTTTTTTGGTTTTTTTTTTTGAGTTGGAGTCTCACTCTGTCACCCAGACTGGAGTGACTGCAGCCTCGACGTGCTGAGCACCAGCGATCCTTCCGCCTCAGCCTTCTAAATAACTGGAACTACAGGCACGTGCTACCATGCCCGGCTGATTTTTTGATTTATTGTAGAAATGAGATCTCGCCAAGTTGCCCAGGCGGGTCTCAAACCCACGGGCTCTGGCAATCCACTCACCTCAGCCTCCCAAGGCGCAGGATTACAGGCTGAGCCACCGAGCCCGGCTTATTTTTATTATTAATAATAATAATTTTTATAGTCCTGAGGTCTTGCTGTGTTGCTCAGGCTGGTCTCAGACTCCTGGGCTCAAGCACTCCTCTCTCATTGGCCCCCAAACTCTGGGATTACAGGTGTAAGCCATTGTGCCTGGCAAGAATTATTTATATTAAATTTTCTCTGTCCAAATAGGTGGTATGGTTTCTGTCTCCTGAATAGATCCTTACTGATACAAGGGATTAAGACTTGAGAAGTCAAAGGAGGAAGTGATTTGTCCTGACAATGAGGATAGAGTACAATGACTTGAACCAGTCTTTGAAAGTTGACTTGGATTTTGATAGATAGAGAATGTGAGTAAAATATGAGTTCAGGAGACA
>NW_007204526.1:0-756 GCF_000164805.1 Carlito syrichta | reverse complement strand
TCCAAGTAAGATTACATTCTGAGATATGAAGATTAGGCCTTCTACAGATGAATTTAGAGGCACACAGTTCAACACAAAACATTACCTGCTTAGTAATTTTTATTTAATTTTTTTTTTGTTTTTTTTTTGAGTTGGAGTCTCACTCTGTCACCCAGACTGGAGTGACTGCAGCCTCGACGTGCTGAGCACCAGCGATCCTTCCGCCTCAGCCTTCTAAATAGCTGGAACTACAGGCACGTGCTACCATGCCCGGCTGATTTTTTGATTTATTGTAGAAATGAGATCTCGCCAAGTTGCCCAGGCGGGTCTCAAACCCACGGGCTCTGGCAATCCACTCACCTCAGCCTCCCAAGGCGCAGGATTACAGGCTGAGCCACCGAGCCCGGCTTATTTTTATTATTAATAATAATAATTTTTATAGTCCTGAGGTCTTGCTGTGTTGCTCAGGCTGGTCTCAGACTCCTGGGCTCAAGCACTCCTCTCTCATTGGCCCCCAAACTCTGGGATTACAGGTGTAAGCCATTGTGCCTGGCAAGAATTATTTATATTAAATTTTCTCTGTCCAAATAGGTGGTATGGTTTCTGTCTCCTGAATAGATCCTTACTGATACAAGGGATTAAGACTTGAGAAGTCAAAGGAGGAAGTGATTTATCCTGACAATGAGGATAGAGTACAATGACTTGAACCAGTCTTTGAAAGTTGACTTGGATTTTGATAGATAGAGAATGTGAGTAAAATATGAGTTCAGGAGACAC
>NW_007204525.1:0-706 GCF_000164805.1 Carlito syrichta | reverse complement strand
CTCATCTTGGTATTTATTTCCTGGATAACATTTTTATATTGTATTCTTGGGCCATTCCTTGATGATTTCCATTGTTTGGGCTTAGGTCTGATTTTAAATATTGTCTCTTTGGTACATGGGGAATTATCTGTGTTCTGCATTTTTCCTGATTTATGACAAATATCTTTCTTTGCTCTTTAGTTCCTTTATTCAGTGGCAGTGGGAAGGGCTTTTTACTTCTGATACTTGTTCAGCCTCCTATTCTTCTGTAATCAAGGCTCTGAATTTGTTCTATTTTGAAACAAGGAACTGATCTCTTGGGCAGTTTCCTCATCCTTTTCTGGTCATGCCCTTTGTCCCATGACTGAATCAGGGTAGAGTTGGATGCCTGAGACTTGACTGACTGCATCATGATTACAGAACTAAATATTTTATAAAATGTAAAGGTATATGATACATTTTTGGCATCCTCAAGAGATAATTTGCAAATATTTGTAAGAAAAGTTCTATAATTTTTTTTTCAAAAATAATTTAGTTGTTTCAATTGTATAATTAATGTAAAATATATTTTAATATTTATAAATATACCTTTGTGTTTTCAACATGAGCTTCACATATGTGTTACTGAGATGAACTCCTGAAGCACCTGATGCAAATACTTAAACTTTATGAATTAAATCAAACTGCAGAAGAATACCTACAAAACCATACTCTGTTTTACCTTTCA
>NW_007204524.1:0-798 GCF_000164805.1 Carlito syrichta | reverse complement strand
AAGTGGACTTGAAGTTGAGCCATCCCCAAGTAAGATTCCTGACCCTGTCTCTTTACTAAGGTGAGATGAGATACCTCTGAGTCTGAAAACCACATGAAGTGAATAGACAGTGGATCCCCAAACTTGTTTGTAATTATAAATGGGCTTATTCATCTTTTAAAATTTATATTTCATTTAAAAACATCTCAATTAGTTTGTTGTTATCTTTAAATTTTGATCCCATATGGAATGATCAGCAATCTCCTTTGTTCATTCAACATAACCTCTATTCTTAACGAGTAAAATGCTCCCACTAAATAACACTCACTCCATACACATCTTTTACAACAGCTGTAACAGTGCATGCTTCTTTGTTTAGCACAACTGTCCATCAACTGTATTATAAACCTCTTTTTAAAAGATAATGACTTATTCTTCTTTCTATCTAGTACCTAAGTAAAAATGTGTAAAGAATGAATGATTTACCCAATTCTTTATATTTCTTTCACTACAAATATGCAAAAACTGTATACACAAACAACAACTTAAAGGTCTATGGTTCAGAGTTGTATTTTGTCACTTAATATATTGCTACATCGAGGTCAGTGTTTAGCATGCTCATCAGTGTTGCCTCCTCACCAAGTCGGTAATCAGAAATTAAAATTTTGTAAATGGCACATCTCAAACTTAGCCTGGAAATTGTGAACAATGTTGAATGGTACCTAAAGAAGAAACAACTGCTTAAAAACTATATATTATTTCAGTTTAGCAAGAGATGGACACAAAAATTAAAGAAATAGCATTCCTTGGCTTTTTAAA
>NW_007204523.1:0-706 GCF_000164805.1 Carlito syrichta | reverse complement strand
CAGCCAGTGGTTTAGCCGTTGTGGTGTGGAGGTCATGCTGATTAATAATAGTCACTAGATGTATGCTAACTTATTTGTTAGCCCTTTGATTTATTGTAAAATTTTTCTGACTCACTTATCAAATGCGTTTGCTACTAAACAAAGAAAAAATACTTCAAAAAATGTATCTGATTCATTTGTGTTGACATTTGAAGCCTCATCAAAATCATGTTCTTTTTTTTTTTTTTTTTTGAGTTGGAGTCTCCACGCTGTAGCCCAAACTGGAGGACTGAAGTGCAGTGGCTGCTCCTGGTTACTGCAGCCTTGACCTGCTGGGCTCCACCAATCCTTCCACCTCATTTTTCCAAGTAGTTGGAACTGCAGCCACTCACTACCCCACCCGGTTAATTTTTGATTTATTGTAGAGATGAGGTCTTGCCAAGTTGCCAAGGCGAAGCTTGAACCCGTGGGCTCAGGCAATCCACTCACCTCAGCCTCCCAAGGTGCGGGATTACAGGCTGAGTCACCAAATCCAGCTCAAAATCACGTTCTTAATGATTCTAAAGTACGTATACAGAATTGTTCATGAGTATGTTCTTGATTAGTGAAACATCAGTTGTGTTTATATGTATGTGTTACCTATATGAGGTCCTTTTGATTTCAGAAGGAGCGGGTAAAGGCCAGCTTTCATGTTTCTTCTGCTTTTTCTTACTTTTATATCAGACAG
>NW_007204522.1:0-819 GCF_000164805.1 Carlito syrichta | reverse complement strand
TTATTCACATAGATGCTCGCATCAAAAGAAAGCCGCTAGCAACCTTCTGCCACCCAGCAATAGTCCAGAACCATTATTTCCAAGATTAAATCGGAAGCTCCAAAGGTTTAAGAAAAGTATAAGTACCTGGGCTCGGTGGTTCAGCCTGGAATCACAGCATTGTGGGAGTCTGAGGTGAGCTGATTGCCTGAGCCCGCGGGTTCGAGACCCGCCTGGGCAACTTGGTGAGACCTCATCTCTACAATAAAATTTAAATAAATTAGTTGGGTGTAGTAGTGCGCGCCAGTAGTTCCAGTTACTTGAAAGACCGAGGCGGAAGGTTTGCAGGTGCCAAGCAGGTTGAGACTGCAGTGGTCGGGAGTGAACAGTGCTCTCCAGTTTGGGTGACAGAGCGAGATTCCAACTCAAAAAAAAAAAAAAAAGAAAGAAAGAAAAGTAAAAGTAGTCAAGTAGTCACCAGGAAGTGAACAGTACTAGCTAGCTGTATTCTCTTTCAATCTTCCCGCTGCAATCAAGTGACACTGTCGCAAATTACACACACACACACACACACACAAACAGACCCGAAAAACATGCTACAGAAATTGCACACACGTGGCAAGAATGTACACACCAACATTGATCTGAGAACAATGCCTACAGACAGCAGCACAGGATCCACACGAAAAAAGTCACATATCAGTGTGCACCCATCATCACATGACATGACATACAGATAGACAGACACCAATCCCAAATCCGTGTGAGACTTGCCGTGCAAACTCACATAGAATGTTTGACTCAGAAATGCCAAACATACACAAAGACAGTGCACAGAGG
>NW_007204521.1:0-777 GCF_000164805.1 Carlito syrichta | reverse complement strand
CCCTAAAAGTGTACATTTCTTGTTTTTAAAAAGTCAGCATCTGGTAATTTGCTTCTCAGCAGTGTTATTGTTCTTTCATTAATTACTTGCAACTTATATAGAATGTTCATACTATTTATTCATGGTAGCCTCAAATTGTAATCAACTCAAATTTCTGCCAATAGTAAAAAGAATAATCAAAATCTGTGGTATATTTATACCACACAAATAGATACCTCACCAATACAAATGAATGAACTAATGGTACATTAAACAACATTGATGTATTTCATGGAAAATTCTACATTTGTATTACTGTTGTGTTTATACAGGCATAAACATTGCGCATAACATTTTGAATAACCTTTTGAGAATTTTACTAATGAAGAGGACCAGGAACATGGATACATTTTAAAAACTCCATTTGGTTGAAGAATGCATTTGGGAATTTGCATATAAAAAAGGATGATTTTACCCAGACTCGGTGGTTCAGCCTGTAATCCCACGCCTTTGGGAGTCTGAGGTGAGTGGATTGCCTGGGCCCACAGGTTCAAGACCTGTCTGGGCAGCGAGACCTCATCTCTACAATAAATCAAAAAATCAGCCAGACGTGGTAACACATGCCTGTAATTCCGGCTACTTGGAAGGCTGAGGCGGAAGGATCACCGGAGCCCAGCAGGTCAAGGCTGCGGTGGCAGGGAGCGGCCACTGCACTCCAGTCTGGGCGACAGAGTGAGACTCCAACTCAAAAAAAGGATGATTTTGCCAGACCCTACTATGACTCCCTAAGCTCAGCAA
>NW_007204520.1:0-1321 GCF_000164805.1 Carlito syrichta | reverse complement strand
TAAATGTCTGTAGAACTCTGCTGGAAAGCCATCTGGACCAGAGCTTTTTTTGTAGGAAGTTTTCTTATTACGTGGTCGATTTCCTTGATTGTTATTGGTCTATTTAGGGTCTCAATTTCTTCTTGTTCCAACCTAGGTAGGTTGTGTGATGTCAGAAAGTCTTCCATTTCCTTCTGGTTTTCAAGTTTGTTTCCATACAAGTGTACGTAGTAGTCTCTAATGATCTTTTGTATTTCTTCAGGGTCAGATGTGACTTCATCTTTTGTGTTTCTGATTATGCTTATTTGGTTTTTTTCTCGTTTTTTCTTGGTCAGTCTAGCTAGTGGACCATCAATCTTGTTTACCCTTTCGAAGAACCAGCTTTTTGTTTCATTGATTTTTTGTATTATCTTTTTGTCTTCTATGTCCTGGATTTGGGCTTTTATTTTGGTGATCTGGATTCTTCTGCTGAAATTAGGGTTTTTGTGGTCTTGCTTTTCCAGCTTCTTTAGGTGGCTTGTTAGGTTGTCAATTTCTGTTCCTTCCATTTTCCTCATGTGTGTTTGTAGGGATATAAATTCCCCTCTTATTACAGCTTTTAAGGCATCCCAGAGATTTTGGTAAGATGTTTCTTTATTTTCATTTGTTTCCCAGGTATCTTTTGATCTCTATTTTGATGTCATCATTGACCCAGGAGTTATTTAGCATCATGCTGTTTAGTGTCCATGTCTTTGTGGGTTTTGGGGGGACTTTGTTGGTGTCAATGTTTATTTTTATTCCACTGTGGTCCGAAAAGGTGCATGGCAGAATTTCAGTCCTTTTAAATTTGCTTATACTTGATTTGTGTCCAATTATGTGGTCGATCTTAGAATATGTTCCATGTGGTGATGAGTAGAATGTGTATTCTGTGGTCTTTGGATGGAGTGTTCTATAGGTATCAATTAAGTCCATTTGGTCCAGAGTCTCATTGAGGTTCCGGATCTCCTTGCTGATTTTTTGTCCTGATGATCTGTCTAAGGTTGTGAGTGGTGTATTAAAGTCCCCAGTTATTATGGTGTTAGAGTCAATGTCTTTCTTTAGTTTTCCTAGAAGTTGCTTTATAAATGTTGGTGCGCCTATGTTGGGTGCATATATGTTTAGGATATATATTTCTTGTTGATGGAGTGAACCTTTTATCATTATGTAGTGGCCCTCTGTATCTTTTTTAATTTTTGATAGCTTAAATGGTATTTTGTCTGAAATTAGGATCGCGACTCCTCCTTTCTTTTGTGTTCCATTCGCCTGAAAATTTGTTTCCCATCCTCTTACTTTGAGTCTGTGTATGTCCTTCTAGTGAGATGGG
>NW_007204519.1:0-798 GCF_000164805.1 Carlito syrichta | reverse complement strand
ATAAGTCAGTTGGCTATCCAGCTGGTAGCTAGTTAAAAAGCTAGTTAACTTAGATGCCTAGCCATCTGACCAGCTAGTTATTTCAACTAGTTAAGTCAGCTGGCTGGCTAGTAAATTAGCTATATATGTCAGCTAGTTATGTCAACTGGGTAGCTAGTTAACTCAGCTGGTTATGGCAGTTGGCTAGCTAGATAGCTAGCTAGGTAGCTAGATGGTAACGACAGCTAATTAACACAGCTGACTAGCTAGGAAGCTAGCTGGTTGGTAAACTAGTTGTCAGCTTGCTATCTAGTTAAGTGAGTAATTTACGTCAGCTGGCTAGCCAGTTGCCTAGGTGGGAAGCTAGCTAGTTAGGTCAGCTGGCTAGCTTGTTAGCTAGCTAATTTATTAAACTAGTAGGTGAGCTCACTACCCAGCTGGTTAGCTACATAACTGGGTAGTTAAGTAGGCTGAGAAGCCAGTGGGCTACATAGGTAGCTAGCTAGTTAAGACAGCGGGCTATCACGCTGGCTAGCTAGGTAGCTAGGTAGTTATGTCAGCCTGCTAGCCAGCTGGCTAGCAAGTTAAGTAACTAGTTAAGTTAGCTGCCTAGACACCTGGCTAGCTAGGTCACTAGATTAAGTCAGATGTCTAGCCAGCTGGCTAGCTAGTTGAGTCACCTTGTTAAGTCAGCTGCCTAAACAGCTGGCTAGCAAGGTAGCTTGCTACTTAAATCAACTGGCTAGACAGCTGGCTAGTTAATTAAGTCACCTAGTTAAGTCAGCTGGCTAGCCAGCTGGCTAGCTATATAGCAAGTTA
>NW_007204518.1:0-811 GCF_000164805.1 Carlito syrichta | reverse complement strand
CTGGGTAGCTAGTTAACTCAGCTGGTTATGGCAGTTGGCTAGCTAGATAGCTAGCTAGGTAGCTAGATGGTAACGACAGCTAATTAACACAGCTGACTAGCTAGGAAGCTAGCTGGTTAGTAAACTAGTTAAGTCAGCTTGCTATCTAGTTAAGTGAGTAATTTACGTCAGCTGGCTAGCCAGTTGCCTAGGTGGGAAGCTAGCTAGTTAGGTCAGCTGGCTAGCTTGTTAGCTAGCTAATTTATTAAACTAGTAGGTAAGCTCACTACCCAGCTGGTTAGCTATGTAACTGGGTAGTTAAGTAGGCTGAGAAGCCAGTGGGCTACATAGGTAGCTAGCTAGTTAAGACAGCGGGCTATCACGCTGGCTAGCTAGGTAGCTAGGTAGTTATGTCAGCCTGCTAGCCAGCTGGCTAGCAAGTTAAGTAACTAGTTAAGTTAGCTGCCTAGACACCTGGCTAGCTAGGTCACTAGATTAAGTCAGATGTCTAGCCAGCTGGCTAGCTAGTTGAGTCACCTTGTTAAGTCAGCTGCCTAAACAGCTGGCTAGCAAGGTAGCTTGCTACTTAAATCAACTGGCTAGACAGCTGGCTAGTTAATTAAGTCACCTAGTTAAGTCAGCTGGCTAGCCAGCTGGCTAGCTATATAGCAAGTTATTTAATTCAGCTGACTAGAAATCAGGCCAGCTACTTAAGTCAGCTAGTTTAGTCAGCTGGCTAGCCAGCTGGCTAGCTAGGTAGTGAGCCAGTTAAGTCATTTGGCTAGACAGCTGGTTAGCTAATTATGTCACCTTGTTGTCAGCTGGTAGCCAG
>NW_007204517.1:0-880 GCF_000164805.1 Carlito syrichta | reverse complement strand
GAGTCCAGCAGGTCAAGGCTGCGGTGGCCAGGAGCGGCTACTGCACTCCAGTCTGGGTGACAGAGTGAGACTCCAACTCAAAAAATAAAAATAAAAAAAATAAATATATATATAAAAAGAACTTTGGCTCAATTAAAAAAAAGAAATATACAATCCAAATTTAAAACCAGCATCTATGTATTATTTTAAAAAGAGCAACAAGGCATGTGGCTGCCATTTTCACCTTGACCCTCCACTGTCCCAGGAAGGGAACCACACAGACAACAGTATTGAGGAAGTCCTCTCGCCAGTCTAGAGTGTGAGTTACTGGAGAAACAACTTGCTTTCACAGACATGAAGGAGAAGACAACAGGAACAGAGCACCTACACTTGCATGTCTGAGAGAATTCCAGAAGTTTGGGGACTGATAGACCTGACTTACAGTTAGACCAGTGTCGACAATTAGAACTACAAAAAAGTTGGAAATTATGGTAGCACATGACCAATGGGCAGTGTTATTTTCCCTATCTGCACAAATACAAAGACATTTCTCTCTGATCTTAGGTAAAATAGTTTCACTACCCATACATGGAAGTTAGGAATCATAGCATTTCTGATCTTTAAACGTATAAAAGGTGTTATTATAGAGAGCAAATTCCCCTTTTTTCCTTTGAAAAATCATGGTTCTTCAAGATGTGTTATTAATTTTTGGACATCCTAGATATTAAAATCTAATTCTATCTTCTCATTTTGAAACATTTTGAAATCTGTGAGTCAGTGATAGGAATTTTTATACTAAATTCTGAAAAAATAACATAATCATTTTATTTTGGAGTGACACTGCTGAAGGGAGTGATAAGCAGGACTTGAAAATATGATGAATAAATCACTTAGCACCCAC
>NW_007204516.1:0-1524 GCF_000164805.1 Carlito syrichta | reverse complement strand
TGGTAAAATGGTTTGAGTTCCTCCACGTATACTCTCAATAAGGAGATTGCTGGGTCATGTGGAAAGTCAATTTCTATTTCTTTTAGAAACTGTCACATTGTCTTCCAAAGAAATTTTGCTAGTTTGCATTCCCACCAGCAGTGTAGAAGCATTCCTTTTTTTCCTCATCCTAGGCAGCACTTATTGTGTGTTTTATTAATGATGACCATTCTTACTGGGGTTAAGTGGTACCTCAATGTGGTTTTAATTTACATTTCTCTGATAATTAGTGAGAGTGAGCACTTTTTCTCTTCACTCTCCCAGCCAGAGGTCCCAGGCTGATGAGAGGTCTTCACTGAACTCAAGCATCTGGGTAGTCAGTGCAGAGCAAAGGAAGTTGCTGGTGGGACACCAGCTTTAAAGGCTGCTCTTGGATTTGACATGTGCTCCTGTGCTCACATCTTACTGCTTCAAATATTGCATGATCACACCCAGCCTCAAATGAGTGAGGAAAAAATCACTTCCCACATTTCCAGAAGGGACTACAGGTGCAGCTAAGGACTGCCACAGACAGGGATGTGTCCAGGCCTGGGGCCAACGTCTGCTGAGGGATTTCTGGGAGGAAGTGCCCTATCAGATATAGGGGAATCCTTTTCCTTCTGCTGGCCTTTCTCCCCACTTGAATATGTTTGTGTTAGGATGTGATTTTTGGAGCTGCAGCAGCCACCTTGAAGCCAGAAGGCAACACCAACTAGCTAAGTATCACAGAGAAGGAGCATAGAATAGGTCTGAGCAGTGGTGACACTCTGGAGTCCCTGCACCAAACTCTGATCTGCACAAATTTAGGCTTTGTTTATGGGACAATGGAGTCACTTTTTCTGCTTAGGTCATGATTAGTCATTGATTACTTGAAACTGAATGAGTCCAAATGGATACAATCACACTTTTCACTGGAGCAGCTGGAGGTTCGCTTGACAAGTACAGTTGCTGACAAACTGCTAGAGCCCGGTACACAGAGATTATTTGCAGAGTCGAAGTGCAGGGACATGTCCTTTCACACTGCCTTAGTGCCAGTCTCTGTGCTTTGTCCTGGGTCATGGGGATGCAGCTAGCCTCAGGGTTAGTTGGCAACACCACAGGAAAGCTTTCACTTCTGCAGTTGGAAAAGTGGTTGGTCAAAGGCTCAAGACTGTGGTCTTCATGCCATATGTGGGCAGAGCCTCCCCAAGAAGGGTCCGATGCAGAGAAAGAGGAGGGGAACATAGGAGGAGAGGAGTGTCTGTTAGGAGCCCAGGACCCACTTGTGCTTGCAGGATGTACAGGGAGGCAGGTTGTCTCACCTTGGGTCTTCCTGGCCATATTGATGAAGTCCTATCACCGCACGTGGTGTTTCCATGTAGTATCATGTCAATCCATGGGCTGTGTCTCCTGCGTTACTCTAGACAAGACCATGGCACCTGCTGTGGCAAGAGGGTACAGAGAACTCGTCTGTTCCTCAGGATTCCTGAATGAAAGTCGTGCTAGAAACCCAGGATGTAATTGAAT
>NW_007204515.1:0-833 GCF_000164805.1 Carlito syrichta | reverse complement strand
GAAACAACACACTGAATATATAACTTCACAACATTAGCATACTCTGGTTGAGGGTGTATTTTGTCCCTGTCTGTGGGACTTGTCCATAAAGCATAATGCTTTCTGATGATGACCCTATTTGGGTTCTTTAAAGGGATGAAAGTGTCAGATAGTTATGAGGCACCGCACTCCCCCGACCTTACCTCCTGGGTCTCGGAGGAGCCCTACGCGAGTGGGTGTTCAGGATGAGTGTCTGTGGAGGGGTTGAGGTGGTAAACAGCCCATCTGAGGAGAGTCCCCGGGGTGTGCGAGGGCTACTGCAGATTGCCGCTCCTGCCTGGAGCCTCAGTGGGAGCTCACATGAGTCCTTGTCTTGGGGGATACTGTCACAGCCTCTCCAACCTGCTAGAATAAATGAGAGCTTTCTGTTCTGGAAGAGTTAGATGGGTGGTGGATTCAACTCTCTGTCAACAGGGTTTCTTTTGCCTTATTTGAAAATTAATTTTAAAATTTGTAATTGACACACAACGAACCTACATACGTATGGGGTACAGTGTGAAGTTTCAGTGCATGTGTCCATTGTATAATTGATCCAGAGACCCGCGAATGTCAGTCCATATTGCCACAGCCCCTAGAGAAGAGCATAGCAAGGACGCAATATTCCTGAGAACTAATAAAAAGTGCACTTCCCCTTATCTCTTTTGCGCTCCCGGTAGTCTACACTCCATCAACCGAAAGATGCAAATCTCCTTTAATTCCTTTTTCTGAATGGTTATAAGTTGAATAATATAGAATCGGTGTAATTGTAAGCCTGGTGATTGTCTCACTTTTGTGTAATGCTTGATGTATCAGGT
>NW_007204514.1:0-1030 GCF_000164805.1 Carlito syrichta | reverse complement strand
TGGGTGTTCAGGATGAGGGTCTGTGGAGGGGATGAGGTGGTATACAGCCCTCTGAGGAGAGTCCCCGGGGTGTGCGAGGGCTACTGCAGTTGCCCGTTACTGCCCTGGAGCCTCAGTGGGAGCTCACATGAGTCCTTGTCTTGGGGGATACTGTCACAGCCTCTCCAACCTGCTAGAATAAATGAGAGCTTTCTGTTCTGGAAGAGTTAGATGGGTGGTGGATTCAACTCTCTGTCAACAGGGTTTCTTTTGCCTTGTTTGAAAATTAATTTTAAAATTTGTAATTGACACACAACGAACCTACATACCTATGGGGTACAGTGTGAAGTTTCAGCGCATGTGTCCATTGTATAATTGATCCAGAGACCCGCGAATGTCGGTCCATATTGCCACAGCCCCTAGAGAAGAGCATAGCAAGGACGCAATATTCCTGAGAACTAATAAAAAGTGCACTTCCCCTTATCTCTTTTGCGCTCCCGGTAGTCTACACTCCATCAACCGAAAGATGCAAATCTCCTTTAATTCCTTTTTCTGAATGGTTATAAGTTTGAATAATATAGAATCGGTGTAATTGTAAGCCTGGTGATTGTCTCACTTTTGTGTAATGCTTGATGTCTCAGGTCTGGTCTGGATCAAAAAATGTTACTATGATCCATGTGACCGATCTCAAGTTCTATACAATGCTCTGGCGGTCACGTGACTAACGTACTAACAACTCTGGACTGATAAAAGTGAACTGTAAAAACCTGGAGGGTGAACAGAACCATTTTAGAAAGACCTCGAGTCTGGCTGTGCTCCCTGGATTCGAAGTCATACATGCACTTCTTTCCACCAGGTCCCTGCCCTCTCGATTTATTGGTATCAAGGGGAGCAGTTGAGCATTACTCAGACCATAATACAATGACCAAATCAAGATGAGTCCATATCCACCACTTTGAACATTCACTATTCTTTGTGGTGATAACATTTAAAAACTTCTCTCCTGGCTATCTTGGAATATTCAGGACATCGTTATTTGCCAGGGTCACCA
>NW_007204513.1:0-1340 GCF_000164805.1 Carlito syrichta | reverse complement strand
AAGGTCCAGATCTACATGATGAGCCCCAGTCCCAGAGTGGTTGTTGGTCGCTTGAGAGGCATGGATCACAGGAGCATGTGAGAACCTGGTTGCAGGGAGCAAGAGTCACATGTCAGCATTCGACAGCTTTGCAGGAAAGACTTACCTCAAATATGAGAAATGGGATATCCAAATGCCACGTGATTGAGTCCTCCTGTAGACCTCCACCTGTGACACCTTGTGATATGACAGGCCCCGGCAGCTGGTACCCCAGGTAACTCACAGTCTCTGAAATGCTTGGTTGTGTCCATCAGTGCAAACTCTTCCTGCCTCTAAAGCCACACTGAGAAAGGACATAATTTCAACCTAGGGCTCCTCTTTAGACAGTCAGGTCCTTCTGTCCCGCCATGTTGGGAGGTCACCAGCAGGCAGACACACAGGCAGATTCCTGGAGTCAGGAGCTGCCAACTGGCCAGTGATGCCACGGGGCACTATGCACAACTGTTTGCCAAGATGTTGTCATCTATAGTCCTGGCCAATGGGGCCATTTGGAAATGTAGAATCCTTCTAAAGGTAAAAGCTGGGAGCCTCTCCATGGCCAGGATGGGAGTGATTTAGTGCATCCCCTGCAAATGAACCCATGGATGGGTCTGCACCTCTCCTGGAGGTGCCTGTCAGGTCACCAAGAATGGCCACTGCTCTGTAGCCCAAGGCATCACTGACAGGGGGATGTTCTCAAGTTCTAATTAGAAGAAAAGCACTGCCTGAGAGAAAACTCGAGATAAAAATGACTGGTCTTCCCTTAATTAAGTTTGATTGAAAGTTATTCTGCATCCAGGGGAGCCTCAGTCAATTTTCAGTATGACCAGCAAATCAAAGGGAAGGCTTCCCAGGCAACAGGAGAACACAGGCCCTGCATATTGCCTGGGGTGGACAGAGCTTACTGCCAGGGAGTGCTCACTTAGAGCAAAGACTCCTGTCCTCCACAGCTCAGACTCCCAGCGGTAGCAAGGGGACCTGCTGGCTCAGTGCTCCCTCCTGGCTTGAAGGCTGCACTCCTGAAATGGATCCAGCTCTCCAGGGAGCAGCCTAGGGTGTGTGTACCCATCTGTGTCCAGGGATCCTGGGGTTTTCCACTCCCCACCCAGCATCGCTCAGGGAGATGCAGATGACCTGTTAGGCTAGTACGTGTGTCCCCACGTAGGCTGCATGTGGGCCACTGTGCACCAGAGAAGGGAGTTGTGGGGATTGTGTGAAGGGGACACCTCAATAGCATCTGCTACAGTGGAGGACAAAAGTCTATGGTTATACTCTGTGGAGCTGCTTTATTTATTTAAATACATAAATTAAATTAATAAATA
>NW_007204512.1:0-1118 GCF_000164805.1 Carlito syrichta | reverse complement strand
TTATTGATGGTGTGCTTCGTTGTACCCCTCCCTGTGTCATGTCTGACCCAGATTACAGCAGCTTGGCTGTGCATCTCTAGAGACACTATGGGATGTCTTGTAAACAGACTCTTGAGAGTTTACGTGGGGAACGTCGCAATGCTGCCTAGTTACTCTGGTGCATATTCTGTGACACATTGCTGTATGAACCATCAAGACTGTCTGGCCCTGTCTTCCTAGCCCAGGCTGGTCCCCTGGCCATGTGGTCATCTCCTTCCTCTCGCTCTCCATTATCCCTCTTTGGCCTGCAGTCCCCAACTCCCCTCCCCATCCAACCGCTTCCTGTCCTCTGTGTCTCATTCACCAAGAAATGCCTGTTCCTGCATTTCACCCACTTTCTATTTAGAGTGTTTTGTGTGTTCCCCTTCACTGAGCATGATCTCCCCCTCCCCGTGCGCATCTCCATGAACCTTCTTTCTGTGGCCACCTCTCACCAGTCAGCTCTTTCTTGCCTCTGTGTCTTTCCACTCATGTGGCTCAGTAGGAATGTCCCTTCCGGTTCTCTGAAGAGCTGGTTCCTTCTTTTTGAATGACACCCCCTCAAAAGCCCAGCCCCAGAGCTCCCTGTTATCTTTGGTTGCAGACCCCCTACTTGATTCCTGAATTTTCAGCACTCCTCAAATATGTTTTCCCTGCTAGAACATAAAACTCTTTGAGGGCACAGACTAGTGGGCACCTAGATGTTTGATTAACAAATGATTGAAACAAATGAATGCATCCTGAAAAAGATCAACAAGGTTCCAAAGACTTCCCGAAGAAGGGCATTCAAGCTGCACTTGGAAGGTAGACTGACTATGTGAAGGTAACATGTTTATAGGTAGGTATACAAGAATGGGAGAAGGAAGAGACTCATGTCAGGGCGGTCTTATTTAGAAAGCTCTTGAATGCAGGTAGGCACGTATGTGTCTGCACTGGGTTCTGTCAGGGAAATAGGGATAAAGATTATTCTTTATTTTCCCAAAGATTATTATTTTTTGTGGAGTAAGGAAACTCTTTTAAGTGGGGGTGGGACATGATCATTATGGCAACAGCGCAGTGTCTGGTGGACGAGTAAGAGGGTGTTAGAAATTGTGAAGAAG
>NW_007204511.1:0-776 GCF_000164805.1 Carlito syrichta | reverse complement strand
TACACTGCTGGTGGGGAGTGTAAACTAGTGCAACCTCTGTGGAAAGCAGTGTGGCGATCCTAAAAGCTCTAAAAATTGACCTTCCATATGACCGTGCAATCCCCTACTGGGAATATACCCTGAAGAACACAAATCACTCTATAAAAAAGATACCTGCACACGTATGTTTATCGCAGCGTTGTTCACAATAGCAAGAACCTGGAAACAACCATGCTGCCCATCAAAAGCGGACTAGATTTAAAAAATGTGGTACATATACACGATGGAATACTACGCAGCCATAAAAAAGAACAAAATCATGAATTTCGCTGCAGCCTGGATGGAACTAGAGTCTATAATACTGAGTGATCTCTCTCAGAAACAAAGATCTGAATATCACATGTTCTCACTCATATAATGGACCTTGAACATCCAATGCAATACTATAAGAACATGACTGATGGTACTGGGAAACTATGGGGGGGCGGGGGATGGAATTAACAGTAGCAAATATCTGTCAGGGGATGGGAAAACCCCTCTTATCAACAGGGTGCCTGAATGAAACCTAATTGTACACCTAACCCTTAACTGTACCCCACAAAACCATAATAAAAAATACTGATTAATGAAAAAAAAAGTTAGGACTACTTAGAATAGATGAAGTAAGCTTTGTGTGAACCCAAATATTATTGCTTTAATAGCTGATCATCTTTTTTTACCTTTTATTTTTCTTATAGAAAATTATATATTTCATGAAATAGGATGTTAAGTTTATAAGGTTAATAGTCCAGCAGGTG
>NW_007204510.1:0-733 GCF_000164805.1 Carlito syrichta | reverse complement strand
AAAAAGATACCTGCACACGTATGTTTATCGCAGCGTTTTTCACAATAGCAAGAACCTGGAAACAACCATGCTGCCCATCAAAAGAGGACTAGATTTAAAAAATGTGGTACATATACACGATGGAATACTACGCAGCCATAAAAAAGAACAAAATCATGAATTTCGCTGCAGCCTGGATGGAACTAGAGTCTATAATACTGAGTGATCTCTCTCAGAAACAAAGATCTGAATATCACATGTTCTCACTCATATAATGGACCTTGAACATCCAATGCAATACTATAAGAACATGACTGATGGTACTGGGAAACTATGGGGGGGCAGGGGATGGAATTAACAGCAGCAAATATCTGTCGGGGGATGGGAAAACACCTCTTATCAACAGGGTGCCTGAATGAAACCTAATTGTACACCTAACCCTTAATTGTACCCCACAAAACCATAATAAAAAATACTGATTAATGAAAAAAAAAGTTAGGACTACTTAGAATAGATGAAGTAAGCTTTGTGTGAACCCACATATTATTGCTTTAATAGCTGATCATCTTTTTTTACCTTTTATTTTTCTTATAGAAAATTATATATTTCATGAAATAGGATGTTAAGTTTATAAGGTTAATAGTCCAGCAGGTGGTGGTAGTGATAACCACAAAAACTGGTTTTGGGTTTACGGGCAAGTTGTATTAATTATTAACTATATAATAAATTTTGTAAGACATGAGAACATGTAGGG
>NW_007204509.1:0-839 GCF_000164805.1 Carlito syrichta | reverse complement strand
CCCCTATGAATGCATGTAAAAAATATTTTAAGCTGTCCCCCATATTTTCCACCCTATTTTCTATCCATTCACTGTCTATCATTTCAGACTCTGTCACAATCTAGAAATTAAACTGCAGAGTATATTTTAGGCTTTTTGTTCCTTTTTGATATTGGTTTGAAAATGAGATTATATTATTTATTTATATGGAAGAATTGCATGGATGACTTATCCTTATAGGAGTGTGAATGGTGAATGGTGAATCAGACCATTGTTTACAGGTTTTCCAGAAGCATCTGGTGCTTTGACCTTGGCAATGGTGCCTGATGAAGAGGAGGAGCAGGACCAAGAGAAGTTGCAGCGGTCAGAGATAAACAGATCTCTTCCTGGCTGTGACAAATGTTCAAATGTTGCAACATTATTATTATTGTTATTTAGTCGAAGTCTCACTCAGTCGCCCAGGCTGGAGTGCAGTGGCATGCTCACAGTCACCCCAGTATCGACTGCCTCAGTCTTTCAAGTAGCTGAAACTACAGGCATGCGCTACATGCCTGGTTAATTTTTTGATTATTGTAGAGATGAGATCTCACCAAGTTGCCTGGGCTGGTCTTGGTCTCACGGGCTCAGGCAATCCACTCGCCTCGGCCTCCTAATGTGCTGTGATGACAGGCTGAGCCACCGAGTCCGGCCTGCAACATTATTTTTTAATTTATGTAGAGGCTTTAGACATCTCTATTTCACAGAAATTTATCAATAAGAAAACTATGCCCAGTTCAAACTTCTCTCTAGAGGCATGGATTATCCATGATGCCATTTGACCTTTATGAAGAATTAGGAGTCAAACCATGCTGTTACTTAGT
>NW_007204508.1:0-884 GCF_000164805.1 Carlito syrichta | reverse complement strand
AACTACAGGCATGCGCTCCATGCCTGGTTAATTTTTTGATTATTGTAGAGATGAGATCTCACCAAGTTGCCTGGGCTGGTCTTGGTCTCACGGGCTCAGGCAATCCACTCGCCTCGGCCTCCTAATGTGCTGTGATGACAGGCTGAGCCACCGAGTCCGGCCTGCAACATTATTTTTTAATTTATGTAGAGGCTTTAGACATCTCTATTTCACAGAAATTTATCAAGAAGAAAACTATGCCCAGTTCAAACTTCTCTCTAGAGGCATGGATTATCCATGATGTCATTTGACCTTTATGAAGAATTAGGAGTCAAACCATGCTGTTACTTAGTAGTGTTCATCACAAGTCACAGTCTAGGGCATATTTATGTGACGTGTTTGTGCATGGCGGCCCCTCTTCAAGGGAAGGGTAGGAGTACCAGGATTTCAGGCCTGGACTGTGGTATTGGTTTCACATTATGTGTTTGGGAATGATCTCATCATTTTAGCTATTAGATAACTCTAAAATTGCATTGTCCAAGAGACGATAAATGTATTTGCTAAGAAAGAGATGCTGAAACTAGACCCTTTAGTTTCAAATCCCAACTCTACTCTGGGCAAATTGGGATAATAATAAAATTGTTGATTTTATAAGACTGATTTGAGGCTCAAACAAACTCATAAATATAGCAGAATCATGGTTCATGTGGGTACTGTTAATAATCCCATGTTAACTGATTATTGTAATTCATGCTGGCTGGATTTGAGTACATAGATAATGAAAGGATTTCGGTGCCAGTAATGACTCCACACCCAGTCAGAACCAAGAGATTTATAAAGGGGCAGTTACAGGAAGGGACTGTAATTAAGGAAGAGCAAGAGAGGGGGGAGAGAGAGAGAGTGAG
>NW_007204507.1:0-825 GCF_000164805.1 Carlito syrichta | reverse complement strand
ATAATGGAGTTGCTCAAATGCTTTAAAAATGACCACACTTAAAACAGTAAAACAATCTTAACAAAGTCAACCCAATACACATCCTGGTGCATTCGCCCCCAACACACACACACAGTCACATACCCTCGGTGCCTGCAGTTGACTTTCTTTTGGCCAACTGATAACAGATGGTAAGTTGGTGAATAAATATTTAATTTATGCAACCCAAATCCTGAAAGTCTGAGTTTCAAGTGTAATGCCTTGCATTCCCGAAGCAAACTGTACAGAAATATATTTTTTTTAAAAAACTACATTTCCAGCTGTCCTTTAAAAGAAGAAAATGAAAATAAAAGAAAAACCCACACATATGCATGCACCAAACCAAAGATGCTGAAGACCCTCTGCCAATCAGCATTTCTATAGAGACATTCTTTCGATGATTAAAACAAAAACTCCAGCCAGGCTCGGTGGCTCAGCCTGTAATCCCGCGCCTTTGGGAGGCTGAGGTGAGTGGATTGCTGGGCAGGTGAGACCTCATCTCTACAATAAATCAAAAAATTAGCCGGGTGAGGTAGCGTGCGCCTGTAGTTCCAGCTACTTGGAAGCCTGAGGCGGAAGGATCGCCGGAGCCCAGCAGGTCGAGGCTGCGGTGGCCAGGAGTGGCCACTGCACTCCAGTCTGAGCGACAGAGTGAGACTCCAACTCAAACAAACAAACAAACAAACTAAAAACTCTAAAATGTTCAAGCAAAAGAAAACAAGCCAAGTAGCAATGTCCAGGAAGTCACCTAGTTGTACTGTCTTCTAATTATCCAATGACAAAACAAATGACACCGGCCCAACTTCG
>NW_007204506.1:0-772 GCF_000164805.1 Carlito syrichta | reverse complement strand
TCTTACTTGTTGGCTTAGGTTCTCTAAGCTTGCCAGATTGGGAACTGTGCCCAGCCTCTTAATGGGTAAAATATATGGAGATTGACAGATATTAGACACATATCTGGAACAGATACTGCCAAATGAAAATGCTATCTGGGCCACGCTCGGTGGCTCGAGTGGATTGCCTGAGCCCGTGGGTTCAAGACCTGCCTGGACAACTTGGTGAGACCTCATCTCTATAATAAATCAAAAATTAGCCAGGCATGGTAGCATGTGCTTGTGTAGTTCCAGCTACCTGGAAGGCTGAGGCAGAAGGATCGCCAGAGCCCAGCAGGTCGAGGCTGCAGTGGCTGGGAGCGGCCACTGCACTCCAGTCTGGGTGACAGAGTGAGACTCCAACTAAAAAAAAAAAAAAGAAAATGCTATCTGATTAAGAGGTGCCTCTGACCTCACTAGGAATGCCTCTATGTTGGAGTCTTTTCTTCTGAGACTGTCAGGAATGGGAAGAATTACATGGAAAGCAAATATCAAAAAAATGGTCTTGACATTGAGCTTTGCCATTGGACAGCGGTCTTGACTGTCTCCAGGCAATACCTGCACATCATTGGGCCAATATTTCTAGTGGCTGCTAAAGAATTTACCAAGGGTTCTCTCTAGTTATTGACATAAAAGCCTTATTCTTTTCCATTTTAATTGGGAGACATAATGCAGCGTGAGGAATGAAAGTTGGTTGCCTGAAGACAGCCGATTTCATGAATCCTTTTAGCAGATATATACCAAAGTGGACTTT
>NW_007204505.1:0-977 GCF_000164805.1 Carlito syrichta | reverse complement strand
CTCAGCCTTCCAAGTAGCCAGAATTCAGGCATGCACTATCAGCTGGGTGATTTTTTGATTTATTGTAGAGATGAGGTCTCGCTGCCCAGGTGGGTCTCGAACTCACGGGATCAGGCAATCCACTCATCTCAGCCTCCCAAAGGTACAGGATTACAGACTGAGCCACTGAGCCTGGCGAAACTTCACTGTATGCTACGACCATAAACTTAACAGTCTGTGGTTAAAATATCTGACATCTACATTCTTTAAGAACAAGTGACCATGTAAACACATTGCTGGAAGCCTCAAGGACCTTGGAGGGGCTGAACATATGTGGGCCCCTGAGCCTTGAGGTGCATCTAATTCACGATAAGACTCCTGCAGGAATGACTCATGTGCTCAATGGCCTCTACTAGACCCTGAATTTCATCTGCATGGGGCACCTGGCTTCATTCTTCTCTGTGTCTCCCCTGGATGTAATAATAAACTCCACTCAGAGTCAGCACTCAGCAGAGCTTACTGGGCACATAAATGAAAGAATGATGAGTCTTCCTCCAATGGTAAGAAAGGCCAAGTCATATCAAGGGAAAAGTTCCAAGCCCAGCTCCTGTCTACTCCTGGGGGTAGCATCCTGATCAGTGGGTCCATGTCTCTGTTTTCAACCATCTAATATCTATGTTGGACTGAGGCTGAAAGGAAGTCACTGCAAAAGTGTCCTGCCTGCAGATTGTAACCTTTTGCAGAGATAACAAGGATCCATTCCCCTTTTCTTTTCTCCAATCAGAAAGCCATAAGAATCCCAGTGTCCCCAAGGGTGGAAAAGCCTCTCTGTGGAGAAGGAAGGTGAAGAATAACCAGAAACACTCATGGAGACACTGATATGCCCAACTGTACCCTGGTGTGAAGTTGTACCAAATCCTCCTTGTTCTCATATTCAGAAGTGACTCAATGGACCCTTGCTTGCCTCATTCCTTGTCTGGGTATAAACTGTCTTAATT
>NW_007204504.1:0-1044 GCF_000164805.1 Carlito syrichta | reverse complement strand
ATCTGACATCTACATTCTTTAAGAACAAGTGACCATGTAAACACATTGCTGGAAGCCTCAAGGACCTTGGAGGGGCTGAACATATGTGGGCCCCTGAGCCTTGAGGTGCATCTAATTCACGATAAGACTCCTGCAGGAATGACTCATGTGTTCAATGGCCTCTACTAGACCCTGAATTTCATCTGCATGAGGCACCTGGCTTCATTCTTCTCTGTGTCTCCCCTGGATGTAATAATAAACTCCACTCAGAGTCAGCACTCAGCAGAGCTTACTGGGCACATAAATGAAAGAATGATGAGTCTTCCTCCAATGGTAAGAAAGGCCAAGTCATATCAAGGGAAAAGTTCCAAGCCCAGCTCCTGTCTACTCCTGGGGGTAGCATCCTGATCAGTGGGTCCATGTCTCTGTTTTCAACCATCTAATATCTATGTTGGACTGAGGCTGAAAGGAAGTCACTGCAAAAGTGTCCTGCCTGCAGATTGTAACCTTTTGCAGAGATAACAAGGATCCATTCCCCTTTTCTTTTCTCCAATCAGAAAGCCATAAGAATCCCAGTGTCCCCAAGGGTGGAAAAGTCTCTCTGTGGAGAACGAAGGTGAAGAATAACCAGAAACACTCATGGAGACACTGATATGCCCAACTGTACCCTGGTGTGAAGTTGTACCAAATCCTCCTTGTTCTCATATTCAGAAGTGACTCAATGGACCCTTGCTTGCCTCATTCCTTGTCTGGGTATAAACTGTCTTAATTACCTAATGTGCCATCTAGAATAATTCCAGAGGTGAACACAGAAGGGATGAGCTTCTGAATTAGCAGGAACCCAGGCTTGGTGGCTCAACCTGTAATCCCGCGCCTTTGGGAGCCTGAGGTGAGTGGATTGCCTGATCCTGCTGATTCTAGACCTGCCTGGGCAATTTGGTGAGACCTCATCTCTACAATAATCCAAAAAATTAACCGGGCTTGGTAGTGCATGTCTGTACTTCCAGCTACTTGGAAGGCTGAGGTGGAATTATCACCAGAGAACAGCACGTTGAGGCTGCAGTG
>NW_007204503.1:0-995 GCF_000164805.1 Carlito syrichta | reverse complement strand
TAATCATGCCACTGCACCCCAGTCCGGGTGAAAGAATGAGACCGCTGATCAAAATGAAGTAGGCACTATTGTGATCCTCATTTTACAGATGAGGAAACTGAGGCACAGAGAAGTCAAGTCTGCTAAAGTCACAGAACAAATAAGTAGTTGTGCCAGAATTCCAACACTGACCCTCCAGCACTATAGCTATCTCTTAACTTTGTTCATGTAAACTTGTATTTCTTTTCTTTTCTTTCTTCTTTTTTTTTTTTTTTTTGAGACAGGGTCTTGCTTTCTTGCTCAGGCTGGAGTGCAGTGGCACATCATAGTTCACTGCAGCCTTAAACTCCTGGGTTCAAGGGATCATCCCACCGCAGCCTCGCAAGTAGCTGGGATTACAGCACATGTCACTATGCCCTACTAATTTTCATTTTTAATTTTTTTTTGTAGAGATGGAGTATCAATATGTTGCCCAGGCTGATCTCAAACTCCTGGCCTCAAGTGATCTTCCTGTCTCAGTTTCCCAAAGTGCTGGGATTACAGGTGTGAGCCTACGTTTCCCATTTAAAAAATTCTTATCAAACATTAGTATATATAATAGGTTGTAGGTGACAATGGGCATATTTATTTGGATTTATTTAATGTCAGTAGTTTAGAATGTTTTTATTTTGTATGTGTGGAAAAGATGGGCTTATTAGATGGCTGAATAGTACTGTGGGTCAGATGGAGACACCACCTACATTATTGAGATTGATCATCATGAGATGCTGGTTAGGATCAGTCTCTTTCAATCAGATCACATATGTAAATAAGCAACCACCCTTTGATTGACTGCTTATGATCCTCAGAGGAAACACTGAATGTTTTGCTTTTCTGGCTGTCTTAGTGCTCAGAGAATGTTAATACAAATGAACTCAGCCATGTATTTGAGCAAGCTGTCACAGCAAAGGGATTTCCAAAGCTTTTTGATTAAAAGGTGTTTGAATGTAGGCATGATCAATTTATGGGCTGATGGT
>NW_007204502.1:0-582 GCF_000164805.1 Carlito syrichta | reverse complement strand
TAGCCACACCGGGACATATTTTTTGAATTATTTAAATGAGTCATTTCACGCCACACTTCAGGGCAAGTGCGGAGCAAAAGAGGACGGGCTGACCGGTTAGAGAAAAATACATCGGTTAAAGGGGAGACAAGAGGAGATGGTATTCAAAGAGAAACCAGCACCCGTCTGTTTCTGTGGGCCCATTTTACACCCCTCGCCGGGATCTGGTGGTCACGTAACACGCAAAGCCTAAAAAAAGCAGAGGTTGGTGGTCACGTGGCCTCGAAGAAGCGGTCCGGGGATGATGATGATGATGATATGGCCTTGATATGCAATTCTTGAGAAAACAAGTGTCAGCCCTCAAACTGCTAGTCACGAGATGTCGTTGAGCACAGAACCCGAGGATGCGACCTTGAAAAAGCAGATATAGGCAGCAAAAGCGGCAAGTGACGGGGTGCTGTCGAGGGAGAGCGGTCAGCTTCACGGGACACCGGAGGCTGACATCCCGTCCGCGAGGTTCACGTAGTGAATTATTGTAACAGGGGCCCTCCCACCTCTTCCCCCGGGGGAAACCTGTCTCTCACCTTAAGGGACACCCGGAGG
>NW_007204501.1:0-707 GCF_000164805.1 Carlito syrichta | reverse complement strand
CCACACCGGGACATATTTTTTGAATTATTTAAAGGAGTCATTTCACGCCACACTTCAAGGCAAGTGCGGAGCAAAAGAGGACGGGTTGACCGGTTAGAGAAAAATACATCGGTTAAAGGGGAGACGAGAGGAGATGGTATTCAAAGAGAAACCAGCACCCGTCTGTTTCTGTGGGCCCATTTTACACCCCTCGCCGGGATCTGGTGGTCACGTAGCACGCAGAGCCTAGAGAAAGCAGAGGTTGGTGGTCACGTGGCCTCGAAGAAGCGGTCCGGGGATGATGATGATGATGATGATATGGCCTTGAGATGCAATTCTTGAGAAAACAAGTGTCAGCCCTCAAACTGCTAGTCACGAGATGTCGTTGAGCACAGAACCCGAGGATGCGACCTTGAGAAAGCAGATATAGGCAGCAAAAGCGGCAAGTGACGGGGTGCTGTCGAGGGAGAGCGGTCAGCTTCACGGGACACCGGAGGCTGACATCCCGTCCGCGAGGTTCACGTAGTGAATTATTGTAACAGGGGCCCTCCCACCTCTTCCCCCGGGGAAGCCTGTCACTCACCTTAGGGGACACCCGGAGGTCGCCTCCATCGGCTGCCTGGCGATGTCTCGGTGTCTCACATCAAGGCTCAGGTGGAATCTGCCGCATGTATTTCCATCCCAGGCGCCCACATCGCGGGACTCTGTGAAGCAGCCCTGAAGCGCAA
>NW_007204500.1:0-811 GCF_000164805.1 Carlito syrichta | reverse complement strand
TTAGAAGGAGTCATTTCACGCCACACTTCAAGGCAAGTGCGGAGCAAAAGAGGACGGGCTGACCGGTTAGAGAAAAAATACATCGGTTAAAAGGGAGACGAGAGGAGATGGTATTCAAAGAGAAACCAGCACCCGTCTGTTTTCTGTGGGCCCATTTTACACCCCTCGCCGGGATCTGGTGGTCACGTAGCACGCAGAGCCTAGAGAAAGCAGAGGTTGGTGGTCACGTGGCCTCGAAGAAGCGGTCCGGGGATGATGATGATGATGATATGGCCTTGAGATGCAATTCTTGAGAAAACAAGTGTCAGCCCTCAAACTGCTAGTCACGAGATGTCGTTGAGCACAGAACCCGAGGATGCGACCTTGAGAAAGCAGATATAGGCAGCAAAAGCGGCAAGTGACGGGGTGCTGTCGAGGGAGAGCGGTCAGCTTCACGGGACACCGGAGGCTGACATCCCGTCCGCGAGGTTCACGTAGTGAATTATTGTAACAGGGGCCCTCCCACCTCTTCCCCCGGGGAAGCCTGTCACTCACCTTAGGGGACACCCGGAGGTCGCCTCCATCGGCTGCCTGGCGATGTCTCGGTGTCTCACATCAAGGCTCAGGTGGAATCTGCCGCATGTATTTCCATCCCAGGCGCCCACATCGCGGGACTCTGTGAAGCAGCCCTGAAGCGCAAGCTGGACTTCAAGTCTGTGACTCACCCTCCCTCAGCTGATTTGGGGATAGGGCCGGTGATGAAACACGCACTCACAAGCACACATCACCTTCTCACACACGCGCATATCCCCAGAACAATGAATTTGTAGTA
>NW_007204499.1:0-768 GCF_000164805.1 Carlito syrichta | reverse complement strand
TAGTCACGAGATGTCGTGAGCACAGAACCCGAGGATGCGACCTTGAGAAAGCAGATATAGGCAGCAAAAGCGGCAAGTGACGGGGTGCTGTCGAGGGAGAGCGGTCAGCTTCACGGGACACCGGAGGCTGACATCCCGTCCGCGAGGTTCACGTAGTGAATTATTGTAACAGGGGCCCTCCCACCTCTTCCCCCGGGGAAGCCTGTCACTCACCTTAGGGGACACCCGGAGGTCGCCTCCATCGGCTGCCTGGCGATGTCTCGGTGTCTCACATCAAGGCTCAGGTGGAATCTGCCGCATGTGTTTCCATCCCGGGCGCCCACATCGCGGGACTCTGTGAAGCAGCCCTGAAGCGCAAGCTGGACTTCAAGTCTGTGACTCACCCTCCCTCAGCTGATTTGGGGATAGGGCCGGTGATGAAACACGCACTCACAAGCACACATCACCTTCTCACACACGCGCATATCCCCAGAACAATGAATTTTGTAGTAGAACATAAATGCCGTATCTTGGGAAATATTTTCACTTCACAATTTGAAACGATAACTCGTTCAATCTTCAATGATTAACCCTTAGGTTAAATGTGCAGCTTTTTTTCCTCACAACATCGAAAATTCTAGGCCACCCAATCTTTAGTAGGATTTGGGAATCATGAGAGCTGTGAAGAAGAGCGTACAATACTCGGAAAAACAAAATAAAATAAACCAGAACGAAACAGAAACGCCTCACACCAGAAAAACAGGGACAATCACAGCAGGCCGAAGAGAG
>NW_007204498.1:0-658 GCF_000164805.1 Carlito syrichta | reverse complement strand
TCAGAACACAAATCACTCCTTGGCAAGTCAAAGAAAGAAACAGATGCATCTGAAATCAGAACACCATGGTGAGGAAGGACAGAGGAGGCCATAGACAGGCAGGTGAAAAAAGTGAGAGAAGAAATATTCTAGAATGGAAGACAAAGCCCTCCAAGAGCCCCAAGAGGTGTGCCCATTGAGTGTGGGTGTGGTTGAACACATTCCTATTTTAGCAAGGAGTAACAACAGGTTTGACAACCCCCCACCTGACAATCCTCCTGTCTCCCCAGAAGGCAAGAATGACTCAAACCAGACAGTCACACCTCAACAAAATAGACAAAGGTGAAATGCAAGCCAGGCTTGGGAAAGCTCCCAGCACACATCTGAGCAGCCACTCAACTGGGGCAGCTGCCAGGGATGATTGGGGAGTGGCTGGTACCCCACAACAGGACCTCTGTGGAGCCTCTGCACAGGAGGACCATTTATCCAGGGGCAGGGCCTGCCACCTTATGACCTGATTTCACTTTTCAGTGACACAGAACACACCCTGCCACATTGCAAATCTGAGAAGCCATGGAGGCCCCATGAGGCCAAGGAAGAGGCCAATCCCTTTGATGGAAGACTGGGCCATGGCCCCGGGAGACAACAATGGGCTGCAGATTGGTGAGGACAGCTGGGC
>NW_007204497.1:0-1524 GCF_000164805.1 Carlito syrichta | reverse complement strand
GGGTGCACACGTATGTGCATGTTTTGGTGTGGATGCATGCTGGTGTTTGTAGGCATTGTGCTCTGTTCAATGTGGTTTGTATATTCCTTCCCACGTGTGTGCAATTCTAGGAGCCTGTGTGTCTCTGTGTATGTGTTCGAGGAAGTTGGGCCGGTGTCATTTGTTTTGTCATTGGATAATTAGAAGACAGTACAACTAGGTGACTTCCTGGACATTGCTACTTGGCTTGTTTTCTTTTGCTTGAACATTTTAGAGTTTTTAGTTTGTTTGTTTGTTTGTTTGAGTTGGAGTCTCACTCTGTCGCTCAGACTGGAGTGCAGTGGCCACTCCCGGCCACCGCAACCTCGACCTGCTGGGCTCCGGCGATCCTTCCGCCTCAGGCTTCCAAGTAGCTGGAACTACAGGCGCACGCTACCTCACCCGGCTAATTTTTTGATTTATTGTAGAGATGAGGTCTCACCTGCCCAGCAATCCACTCACCTCAGCCTCCCAAAGGCGCAGGATTACAGGCTTAGCCACCGAACCTGGCTGGAGTGTTTGTTTTAATCATGGAAAGAATGTCTCTATAGAAATGCTGATTGGCAGAGGGTCTTCAGCATCTTTCGTTTGGTGCATGCATATGTGTGGGTTTTTCTTTTATTTTCATTTTCTTCTTTTAAAGGACAGCTGGAAATGTAGTTTTTTAAAAAAATATATTTCTGTACACTTTGCTTCGGGAATGCAAGGCATTACACTTGAAACTCAGACTTTCAGGATTTGGGTTGCATAAATTAAATATTATTCACCAACTTACCATCTGTTATCAGTTGGCCAAAAGAAAGTCAACTGCAGGCACCGAGGGTATGTGACTGTGTGTGTGTGTTGGGGGCGAATGCACCAGGATGTGTTATTGGGTTGACTTTGTTAAGATTGTTTTACTGTTTTAAGTGTGGTCATTTTTAAAAGCATTTGAGCAACTCCATTATGTTCAAGCAGAACATTTGTCAAAAGTAATTACCTGAGTTTGGTTGAAGGGCCTTGCTCTGGTATGTTTTTGAATTCTAGCAAAGAGTTTTAGATAATTGGCCCTATTGCCCAGCGAAGAAGTGACAACAGTTCTTTTTTAATTTCAATACAGTTATCAGTAGCTGGAGTGGCCAGGCCCCTTTACTTCATCTTGTAATTTCATATTGGGGTATGTTCTCATGTCTCCCCTTCTCTGTGATCCTGTTAATCGCTAAATTTCTCTTTCTGTGAATGAATGAGAAAATGAGAGAATGATAAATAGCAAAATACAAAAAAGAAAATAAACGAGTTTTTTGATTAATTTATTTTGTTACATGGTATACTTAGTGTTTTCTAAACTTCTTCTAGGTATTTTGCTCTGTGAAAGTTTAGGTAAATAGTTCATTGATTATATTGAAAAAATATTTTTTATTTTTTATTATATTTATTTATTTTAAGTTGGAGTCTCGCTGTGTCGTCCAGACTGGAGGGCAGTGACTGCTTCCAACACTGCAGCCTCGACCTGCGGGTCTCCGGCGA
>NW_007204496.1:0-965 GCF_000164805.1 Carlito syrichta | reverse complement strand
CCTTGCTCTGGTATGTTTTTGAAATTCTAGCAAAGAGTTTTAGATAATTGGCCCTATTGCCCAGCGAAGAAGTGACAACAGTTCTTTTTTAATTTCAATACAGTTATCAGTAGCTGGAGTGGCCCAGGCCCCTTTACTTCATCTTGTAATTTCATATTGGGGTATGTTCTCATGTCTCCCCTTCTCTGTGATCCTGTTAATCGCTAAATTTCTCTTTCTGTGAATGAATGAGAGAATGAGAGAATGATAAATAGCAAAATACAAAAAAGAAAATAAACGAGTTTTTGATTAATTTATTTTGTTACATGGTATACTTAGTGTTTTCTAAACTTCTTCTAGGTATTTTGCTCTGTGAAAGTTTAGGTAAATAGTTCATTGATTATATTGAAAAAATATTTTTTATTTTTTATTATATTTATTTATTTTTAAGTTGGAGTCTCACTGTGTCGTCCAGACTGGAGGGCAGTGACTGCTTCCAAACACTGCAGCCTCGACCTGCGGGTCTCCGGCGATCCTTCCACATCAGTCTTCCAAGTAGCTGGAACTACAGGCACACGCTACCACGCCCGGCTCCTTTTTTGATTTACTGTAGAGATGAGGTCTTGCCAAGTTTCTCAGGTGGGCCTCGAACCCGCGCGCTATGGCAATCCACTCACCTCGGCCTTCCAAAGCACGGGGATCACAGGCTGAGCCACCGAGTTCGGCAAGAAATATTTTTTAAAGATCATGTATGAAGTTAGACTGTATCTCAAAAGTATTGATCTCTTTGCTAATATCAAATGTATATACTACAGTATTCTTTATCTTGAGGGCATGTGACTATACATATATATGCACGTAAAACACGTGTACATGTGTATTTGTTTTTGGAGGTGTTTTCTAAATAGGGAGAGGCAAAGACAACTATGCTGTTCTTTCAGACTTGATCCCAAAAACTTTTTTTTTCTTCCTTTTGTGGTGGAATC
>NW_007204495.1:0-1482 GCF_000164805.1 Carlito syrichta | reverse complement strand
AAAAATAAAAATAAAAAAAAACTAGGCGGAATATGGTGGGAGGGACCTTTTAGCCCCAAGTTGCTCAAGGAGGCTGAAGCAAGGAGAATCACTTGAGACTAGGAGAAAGAAAGCTGCAGTGAGCTATGTTTTTCACCACTGCACTCCAGCCTGGGTGAAAACAGGGGATACTTTTATCTCAGAAAAAATATAAATAAACAAAAAGGGGAAAATATCCTTTGATAAAAAATTATTAAATTTTTTGTCCCTTTTTAGAATACCTGACTTTTTATCATAGATGTTGCTTTTGAAATTGTAACAGCCAATGGTGGTTACATTATAACGCAAACTTTATTACATTAATAATGGTTGTAGCAACATCTTCCAAAGAATCAAATCTGCATGAGTGCATCTTTAAAACTTATTTATAAATTTACTTCATACACTCTTCCCAATAACTACTGACAGTAATGACCAGAGATGATGTGAGATACTGGCTTAGTATTGATGATACAGTTCTCAGATCTGCACAAACCCAAAGATGATTTACCACTAAATCCCTCAAAGGAAATTGTGTGTGGGATTGTGAGAAAGGGGAATGCTAAATGGCATATCTGTGTTTGAGTCTTCCAAGAATGTTTGAAATTTAGACCAGTGCACTATTGTCCATGTTTTCATGTTTTCAACCACCTACATTATTAAAGATAAACACTTGCCTACTAGAAATCCCTTTAGAAAATCTATTGACAAACATACACCCACAAAACACCTCCTGAGTGTATGCATTCCAGGCTTTAAATGAGTGTGTGCACTAGAAGTCACATGTCCATGCGTTAAAATCTACTCAACTGGATTGAGAGACAGCAGCCTCATAAAAATGTCCTACTGAGTAGAGTCACCAAGGTTAGCAGACTTTACAAGCTCAGCAGAACATCTCTGGGAAGTTCTGAAGATCTTCAGAGTCTACCAGCAGATTCCAAGAGTATTCTTAGAGAAAACTTCAGGTTTTGAAATGAGTCAAAGAAGAACTGACCTTGCCACCAGGCCACATAGAAATATCCCATGACTCAGGAGCCCTTGATCTGTCCTTTTCTGTTCTCATCCCTCACTCAAATGTCACCAGAGCCATCTCCAGAGCTGCTACTCCATTTTGTCCTTGCTGCAGCCCAGCAGTTTCATCCCCACATTTGCAGTGTGAGAAGATACACAGAGGGACTTCAGGCCACCTGACCTCACAATTTTATGCCAACTTTGCATGCGTGTTTGTGAAAAGTAGAAACAGTGTGTGGGGAAGGGAAGAGGAAGAGGATGGGGTGTTGTCTTCTCCCCAACACACTTCTCATGGGGAAGTTGGCCCATAACATGTGACCCACTCATAACCAAGGAGGACAACCTAGGCAGCATTCCCAGATCGGGAAGCTGCCCTTCTGTGTCCTCTGCATTTATTTAGGTCTACTCCCATGCCCATGCACATCAGAGCCCACCCTCAATGTCCCCATGAGA
>NW_007204494.1:0-879 GCF_000164805.1 Carlito syrichta | reverse complement strand
CTCCCATTACCACTTGCTCCATTCTGAAGCTCTCTTTCCCCCAGTGGGAATCTGTGGGACCTGTGGTCCACTCTCTTAGGAATAAGCTGAGTGACTGGCAGGTGAATCATGACTTCTCATGTGACCTAGGATGCTTCTTAGTGGACAGAGCTAGGTGAGTTTAACCTCCTGCACTGATAAAATTTAGTTTCCACAATAGCTATGGGTACGTCAACCAAAATGCTCTAGGGGAGACACACATTCCTGTGGAGGTTTGGGGAAGAAGGGTCTCCTTTTCCTGTCTCCCTTGTCTTTCTCACATGCTGCTGATGGCAGAGTCAAGTTCAGAAGAGTCCAAGAGACTTCTGCCCGTCTGTCTCCATCTATTAGCATTGCTGCAGACAAGTACCATGGGCAGAAAGGAGGGGCTTCAACAACAGAAATTCATTGTCTAACAGTTCTGGAGGCTCAAAGCCCAAGACCAAGGTGTTGGCATTGTTGATTCCTTCTGTGGTCTCTCTCCTTGACTTACAGACCAACCAGCTGCCTTCTTGTTATGTCCTTACATGACGTGTCCTCTGCACATGGATGTCCCTGGTATCTTTCTGTGAGTCCAGATGTCCTCTTTTTATTAGGACACCAGTCAGATTAAAGTCCATTCTAAAGGCCTCATTTTAACCTAATATCTTCTGCAAAGCCTTATATCCAAATATGGAGACATGATGGTATACTAGAGGTGGAAACTTCAACACATGAGCTTGGAGGGGTGCAAATCAAACCATGGCACCATCCATGACCATCCATGGCCACCCATGACCACCTGTATTCTGTCCACCCAGGCAACACCAGAGCTCACTCACTGGACCTACATTCATTGCTAACACTGCAATGTGTCCATTA
>NW_007204493.1:0-1382 GCF_000164805.1 Carlito syrichta | reverse complement strand
GGCTGGGAAGAAAAAGTTCAAATGACAGGTCTTTTCTACACAGTCCTACTTCTTATGGCTGATGCAGGCTGATAAAGTCACTTTCTTTTCCTGAAAAACTATTAACGATTGTTTCTAAACATTTAGTGGAAAGTTCGAAAAGCAGGCCACTAAGGAGAAACACATCACCCATCAAAGTAGGCATATGTTGCCTGTAGGATAATCTGATGATCAGGATTTTAGGTTCCCTCTTGGAACAATGAGAAAAATCACTTCACAGCTTAATTTCAAAGTAGTAACGCAGATAACTGACTTTTAAAGGACTTTGCAAACAGTAAGGTCCAGGTTATAACAAATAATCGTTAAAATGCTACCATAGCAACTTAATCTAAGAGAATATATTTTATTGGGGGGATAAATTAGGCTATAAATGAAATGAGCGCTGAACAAGACATACAGATCACAGAATTGATATTTCTTCTCTAGGAGAAAACATGAAGAGCTTGAAACAATTTGCGAATATACTTAGTTTTAAACCTAAATCCTAATACCATTTAGTCCTTGTTAATTATTAATAAAACAGAAAAGAGTCTGTGTCTAAATGCAGTTAGTTTCTAGTGGACATAATTAGCAGTGTAAGAGTTAAACTCCAAAAATACAAGAAAAACTAAAGTAGTATTCCAAAATGATGTATATTTGATAGCTTTAGAGTCCATGAACTCAGACTCATATTTGGTTCTAGTTATGTAGACATCACTCAGCTTCCAAATATTATCACAGAATATTTGTTCGAAATTTGTTTTAAATCTGCCATGAAAACTTGCCCATAGTCTAAACATGAGTTTTAGCAGATGAGAAAAAATGATTCTGGTGTTTGAATCACACTTTCTCAGCAAGGGAGTCACAGAAACCTGCAAAGGCAGTAGGCCAACAACTCCAAATTAATTTCATTACTGAATTAAATAAATACAACTACACTAATGTAAAATATAATTTTTCATTTAAGCTAATGCTTTAAACAGTATGTATTGTGTTTTTAAGACAGAGCTTTAACTATATTAGTTTGCAACAATTTAGCACAGAGAATGGATCTATGAAATTAATTCTTTAGAAAGCAGAGTCCCTAACCCCAAATTACAAGTAGGCTCCCCAAATGTTACAACTATGTTCATTTTCTTTTGCTAAGACTACACAAATGAGATGTATATAACAAAGACTTATTGATAAAAAGACTCTTGCTTGTAAGACAGTTGAACCAATATTATTAAATAAGACAGTACATGAGTAATTTCATCCAGATTTATACAGCACCTTGAACATTATTGTCAACCCCAGGTATTTCGACAAAACTTCTATGTAAAGACATAACCTTGACTAAATTAAAATCAGAGCTCTCTACTGCT
>NW_007204492.1:0-910 GCF_000164805.1 Carlito syrichta | reverse complement strand
GTTAAACTCCAAAAATACAAGAAAAACTAAAGTAGTATCCAAAATGATGTATATTGATAGCTTTAGAGTCCATGAACTCAGACTCATATTTGGTTCTAGTTATGTAGACATCACCCAGCTTCCAAATATATCACAGAATATTTGTTCCAAATTTGTTTTAAATCTGCCATGAAAACTTGCCCATAGTCTAAACATGAGTTTTAGCAGATGAGAAAAAATGATTCTGGTGTTTGAATCACACTTTCTCAGCAAGGGAGTCACAGAAACCTGCAAAGGCAGTAGGCCAACAACTCCAAATTAATTTCATTACTGAATTAAATAAATACAACTACACTAATGTAAAATATAATTTTTCATTTAAGCTAATGCTTTAAACAGTATGTATTGTGTTTTTAAGACAGAGCTTTAACTATATTAGTTTGCAACAATTTAGCACAGAGAATGGATCTATGAAATTAATTCTTTAGAAAGCAGAGTCCCTAACCCCAAATTACAAGGAGGCTCCCCAAATGTTACAACTATGTTCATTTTCTTTTGCTAAGACTACACAAATGAGATGTATATAACAAAGACTTATTGATAAAAAGACTCTTGCTTGTAAGACAGTTGAACCAATATTATTAAATAAGACAGTACATGAGTAATTTCATCCAGATTTATACAGCACCTTGAACATTATTGTCAACCCCAGGTATTTCGACAAAACTTCTATGTAAAGACATAACCTTGACTAAATTAAAATCAGAGCTCTCTACTGCTTAACTTTAATGAAACACTGTCATGTCTACTGACAAACAAAAAATTCAGTTTCATCCTCTTTAATGCAAATTACTGGCAATTTGGTCCAATATTTTCCCTAAGATTTCTTTCAGCTAGTTAAAGAAGGGAACTGAATTCTAAATTAGGGTTT
>NW_007204491.1:0-1065 GCF_000164805.1 Carlito syrichta | reverse complement strand
TTTTTTCATGCTCAAAACAGTTTTGAGCTCATCCATTTGGTGCGTTCTAGTGCCTCTGACATTTTTTATTTCACCTCTTCTACATTGGCAAAATGTTTCTCTTAGAGGACTTTTTTCATCTGTGGAAACAAAGAAAAATTTGGTTACAATGAGATCAGGTGAACAGGGAAGGTGGAGCATTAGGTTCCAGCTTCTTTTGGTCAAAAACTGCTGAACATTCAATGGTGTGGACAGACATACCTGTAAATCACCTATCATGAAATGGGCAAATGTGTTGAAAGAATCATAACAAAAATTCACTGAAGCTGAATGCAACCTCTCAGTATACTAGCTGACACACTGATGCCGATGGGTTCCTAAGACACTTACCTAGTGGGGGGCATTTGTACTACAGGGAACCCACTCTCCAAAAGACAATTTTGTTTTTTTGGGGTCTTTCTCCTGTTTCCGAGTAAGATTACATTCTGAGATATTGAAGATTAGGCCTTCTACAGATGAATTTTAGAGGCACACAGTTCAACACAAAACATTACCTGTTTAGTAATTCTTTATTTTTATTTTTTTGTTTTGTTTTTTTTTTTGAGTTGGTGTCTCACTCTGTCACCCAGACTGGAGTGCAGTGGCCACTCCTGGCCACCGCAGCCTTGACCTGCTGGGTTCTGGCGATCCTTCTGCCTCAGCCTTCCAAGTAACTGGAACTACAGGCTCGCGCTACCACGCCCGGCAGATTTTTTGATTTATTGTAGAAATGAGGTCTCACCAAGTTGCCCAGGCGGGTCTCAAACCCACGGGCTCTGGCAATCCATTCACCTCAGCCTCCCAAAGCGCAGGAGTACAGGCTAAGCCACCGAGTCCGGCTTATTTTTATTATTATTAATAATAATTTTTATAGTCCCGAGGTCTTGCTGTGCTGCTCAGGCTGGTCTCAAACTCCTGGGCTCAAGCACTCCTCTCTCATTGGCCCCCAAACTCTGGGATTACAGGTGTAAGTCATTGCACCTGGCAAGAATTACTTATATTAAATTTTCTCTGTCCAAATAGGTGGTATGGTTTCTGTCTCCTGAA
>NW_007204490.1:0-755 GCF_000164805.1 Carlito syrichta | reverse complement strand
TAAAAGGGATGAGCTTCAGAATTAGCAGGAAGCCAGGCTCGGTGTCTCAGCCTGTAATCCCGCACCTTTGGGAGGCTGAGGTGAGTGGATTGCCTGAGCCTGCCAATTTGAGACCTGCCTGGGCAACTAGGTGAGATCTCATCTCTACAATAAACCAAAAAAGTAGCCAGGCGTGGTAGCGCACGCCTGCAGTTCCAGCTACTTGGAAGACTGAGGCGGAAGGATCGCCAGAGCCATGCAGGTTGAGGCTGCAGTGGCTGAGAGCAACCACTGCACTCCAGTCTGGGTGACAGAGTGAGATTCTAACTCAAATTTTAAAAAAAGAATTAGCTGGACACAGGAAAGCCCATGTGAATTTTTGTGCAAGGACATAGCTTGTAGTGTAGTGGGAAGACAGAGAGATCATGACACCGAGACTATTATAGGAAGTGGCACTTTATTACACCTTCCAGGTTGAGCCCCGCAGAATGGAAGAAGAGGGGTATTATACCCTTGTTTAGGTAAGTGAGGGAGTCGTGTTGAGTGATTACACATTCTCTTTGGAATTTACAAGCTGGTGTTCAGAAAAATCAGATCTTTTAAAGAACAAATGGTCTCCAGGAACAGCTGGGCAGCAGAGTCTGCAAGCAGGGTTGTAAACCGTCAACTTCAAAAAGGGGTTTGGATAAGTCTGTGAATTAGTTATCTTTAGCATTTCCATGAGAGCCATCAGTCTCTGGTCATTTGGTCTTTCAAACAAAACTGGCCTGGCTGGT
>NW_007204489.1:0-890 GCF_000164805.1 Carlito syrichta | reverse complement strand
CCAAGTAGCTGGAACTACAGGAATGCACTACAATGCCTGGCTAATTTTTTGATTTATTGTAGAGATGAGGTTTCACCAAGTTGCCCAGGGAGGTCTCGAACCCGAGGGCTCAGGCAATCCACTCACCTCAGCCTAACAAAAGTGCAGGATTACAGGCTGAATCACTGAGCCCAGTTAACATGTGGTTCTTGTTTTTACATTTGTTGCTCTATTTAATTACATTTATGGTTCTGCAAATATTGAACCAGCCTTGCATCCTGGGGATGAAGCCTACTTGGTCATGGCAAATGATTTTTGAGATATGTTGTTAGATCTGATTTAATAGAATCTTCTAAAGAAATTTTGCATAGATATTCACCAGGAATATTGGCCTATAGTTCTCTTTCTTTGTTGGGTATTTGCCCAGTTTGGGTATCAGTATGATGTTAACTTCATAAAATGATTTGGGGAGAGTTCTATCTTACTCAATTGTCTGAAATACTTCCAATAGGATTGGTATCAGCTACTTGTATGTTTTGGAAACCATCTGTTCCAGGACTTTTGTTTGTAGGTATCAGTGTGATGTTAACTTCATAAAATGATTTGGGGAGAGTTCTATCTTACTCAATTGCCTGAAATACTTTCAATAGGATTGGTATCAGCTACTTGTATGTTTTGGAAACCATCTGTTCCAGGGCTTTTGTTTGTAGGTAGTTGTCTTATGACAAAGTCAATTTCCTGGGTTGTTATTTGTTTATTCAGTGTGTCAATGTCTTCTTGCTTCAACATTGGGAAGCTGTGCAATATCAGAAAGTCCTACATTTCATTTAGATTTTCAAGTTTGTTTCCATACTAATCTCTGATAATCTTTTGTAATTCTTCAGGGTCTGTTGTGACTTGATCTTTGCATT
>NW_007204488.1:0-807 GCF_000164805.1 Carlito syrichta | reverse complement strand
TGCTCATCTGGCTAGGGGTCTATCAATCTATCTGGTTATGGTCTATCAGTCTTGCTTATTCTTGAAAGAATGAGCTTTGGCTGGGCTCGGTGGCTCAGCCTGTAATCTAAGCACTTTGGGAGGCTGAGGTGAGTGGATTGCCTGAGCCCGTGGGTTCGAGACCTGCCTGGGCAACTTGACGAGACCTCATCTCTACAACAAATCAAAAATTAGCTAGGCGTGGTAGTGCGCACCTGTAGTTCCAGCTACTCAGAAGGCTGAGGTGGAAGGATTGCTGGAGCCCAGCAGGTCAAGGCTACAGTGGCTGGGAGTGGCCATTGCACTCCAGTCTGGGTGACAGAGTGAGACTCCAACTCAAAAAAAGAAAGAAAGAAAGAATGAGCTTTTTGTTTCACTCTTTTTTTCTATTATATTTTTATCTTCTATGTCCCATATCTGGGCCTTTACTTTGGTGATCTACACTCTTCTGTTAAAATTAGGGATTTGGTGGTCTTGCCTTTCCACCTCCCTTAGGATATTTGTTAGTCTGTTAACTTGTGATTTTTCTATTTTTTTGATGTGTGATCATAGAGATATAAATTCCCCACTTAGTACTGATTTCATGGCATCTCAGAGGTTTTGGTAAGATGTTTCTTCATTTTCATTTGTTTCCAGGAATCTTTTAATTTCTGCTTTGATTTCTGTGTTTACCCAGGAGTCATTCATCATCATGCTGTTTAGTATTCATATCTTTGTAGGTTTTGGGGGAATTTTGATGGTGTTGATATTTATTTTTATTTCAGTGTGGTCTAAGAAGGTGCAATGAAT
>NW_007204487.1:0-844 GCF_000164805.1 Carlito syrichta | reverse complement strand
TCCCAGGCCCCCAAGGTTGCTTTCTGTCTTTAGCTAAGTATCATAAAAGTGTCTGATTAGTATATTATGAGTTCAGTGAAAACCCGCTTTATAAATGTAACTTAGAGTTTTAACTATTGAATTAAGTAAAAACCTTAAAGATATCTTTATCCTAAGTCAGTGAAAACAGTGTTATAAATCACCTGCATAACTCCTATGTAAGTGTTAGAACTTATAATGAATTCATAATGAACTTACTATAAACTTGTGCTTTTAAAAAACCTTATGTCTAAACACTAAACTACATAATTCTAAATCAAATAAGGAGTGGATATACTTATATCATTTATTACTTAAGCAATATCTAGTAACTTATAACCAAGTGAAAGAAAGAATTCTTGATGTGCTTCAGAGTTTAACCCTTGCATATGTTAGAAAAGGTCAAGCGGCATAGTGGGAAATGGAAAAATGAGCCATGACATTTCCAGGTTAGCTGTGAGTACTTCACATAAACATGCCATTTTCTTCTTCCACAACTGCACGGAATTTCTTCAGCTGTACCAACAGCAAAGACAGAAGACAGAAGGGCCTCAGCTGCCCGGACTCACTTTGTGGCCGGGGGTCCTCAGCGCACCTGGACTTTGTCAATCAGGCGGGCCTCCAAGGCTGGCTCCCAACAGTTTTCTTTCTTTTTATGTACAACAGGTCATCTGATATGCTCAGATTTGGAGCATCTATTTATTCAGAGGGCTGGGATGTTGAGGCTGCCCTGTGAACCATGGCGTTACCATATCTCTGAGCTGCTCTTTACAGCTATTAGAATTCCTCACCAGGATTTGATCAGGATTCACTGTGAAAGAGTGTG
>NW_007204486.1:0-905 GCF_000164805.1 Carlito syrichta | reverse complement strand
CCCGCTTTATAAATGTTAACTTAGAGTTTAACTATGAATTAAGTAAAAACCTTAAAGATATCTTTATCTAAGTCAGTGAAAACAGTGTTATAAATCACCTGCATAACTCCTATGTAAGTGTTAGAACTTATAATGAATTCATAATGAACTTACTATAAACTTGTGCTTTTAAAAAACCTTATGTCTAAACACTAAACTACATAATTCTAAATCAAATAAGGAGTGGATATACTTATATCATTTATTACTTAAGCAATATCTAGTAACTTATAACCAAGTGAAAGAAAGAATTCTTGATGTGCTTCAGAGTTTAACCCTTGCATATGTTAGAAAAGGTCAAGCGGCATAGTGGGAAATGGAAAAATGAGCCATGACATTTCCAGGTTAGCTGTGAGTACTTCACATAAACATGCCATTTTCTTCTTCCACAACTGCACGGAATTTCTTCAGCTGTACCAACAGCAAAGACAGAAGACAGAAGGGCCTCAGCTGCCCGGACTCACTTTGTGGCCGGGGGTCCTCAGCGCACCTGGACTTTGTCAATCAGGCGGGCCTCCAAGGCTGGCTCCCAACAGTTTTCTTTCTTTTTATGTACAACAGGTCATCTGATATGCTCAGATTTGGAGCATCTATTTATTCAGAGGGCTGGGATGTTGAGGCTGCCCTGTGAACCATGGCGTTACCATATCTCTGAGCTGCTCTTTACAGCTATTAGAATTCCTCACCAGGATTTGATCAGGATTCACTGTGAAAGAGTGTGTGAAAGTGCTCTGATAAAAAAGAAAATAAATGGGGTGGATGCAGTGGACCATGCCTTTAATCCCAACACTTTGGGAGGTCAAGGCAGGCATCAAATTAATATTTGAGGACAGGAGTTCAAAATCAGCTTGGACAACATAATGAGA
>NW_007204485.1:0-871 GCF_000164805.1 Carlito syrichta | reverse complement strand
TTTGACACAGACCATCATCATCACATGCTGTTCATGGCACTTTGCCAGGATTGGTCACTCTCATCTTACCTGTTCATGTCGATCTACCAGATCATCTGGTCTCCAGCCCATCCGCTGCCACTGTGTGGACTGTCACTGGTGCCTCCTCTATGTGACTTCCACGTGACTCTTGCAAACTTGGCCACAGACGTAAAGCCCAAGTAGCAAATAATACAGAGCAGTGGTGCTCAACCCAGGCAGCCCATTAGAATCATTTGGACTGCTAAAATGTCTCCATGCCCAGGCCCTACTTAGACCAGTTAAATCAAAGTCTCTGGGGGAGCTGATGGGAACCCAATCTTCAGAGAATTAAGAGCTTGCCAGGTGGTTCCAATGAGCTGTCAAGATCGGGAAGAGAGCCCAACTTGGTAAAGAACCTCAACCAAACATCCTGGAAGAATATGGACTGTATTTGCCAAACAAATAAGTTTCACCACTATTCCTAACAAAATGCAATAAAAGCGCTCAAGTAAAGCATTTAGGACTGATGAAACGAAATGAATTATTGGAAGAGGGGAAATCCTAAAAATGACATAAGTGTGCCTTAAACATTTCACTGGAATCTCAACATACAGTACTTTCATTCAGGGTCAATGTCTCATATAAAGCCAAGGCACTCCCTCTGAGCACAAATCCCTTACTTGGCATTCCATGTCATTTTTCTCACCCAAGCAGCATTCATGATATCTCATCTCTGATTTCCAGTTACAGGGAAGGGGAGTCTTATCTTTCACGGTTGCTTTACTCACACTTAACTCAGCAGAATTAAAGCATTTACCATTTGACCTGCTACTCTTTCCAAATATGCAACTTATCTTACACAGAAACAACT
>NW_007204484.1:0-825 GCF_000164805.1 Carlito syrichta | reverse complement strand
CACTGTGTGGACTGTCACTGGTGCTCCTCTATGTGACTTCCACGTGACTCTTGCAAACTTGGCCACAGACCTAAAGCCCAAGTAGCAAATAATACAGAGCAGTGGTGCTCAACCCAGGCAGCCCATTAGAATCATTTGGACTGCTAAAATGTCTCCATGCCCAGGCCCTACTTAGATCAGTTAAATCAAAGTCTCTGGGGGAGCTGATGGGAACCCAATCTTCAGAGAATTAAGAGCTTGCCAGGTGGTTCCGATGAGCTGTCAAGATCTGGAAGAGAGCCCAACTTGGTAGAGAACCTCAACCAAACATCCTGGAAGAATATGGACTGTATTTGCCAAACAAATAAGTTTCACCACTATTCCTAACAAAATGCAATAAAAGCGCTCAAGTAAAGCATTTAGGACTGATGAAACGAAATGAATTATTGGAAGAGGGGAAATCCTAAAAATGACATAAGTGTGCCTTAAACATTTCACTGGGACCTCAACATACAGTACTTTCATTCAGGGTCAATGTCTCATATAAAGCCAAGGCACTCCCTCTGAGCACAAATCCCTCACTTGGCATTCCATGTCATTTTTCTCACCCAAGCAGCATTCATGATATCTCATCTCTGATTTCCAGTTACAGGGAAGGGGAGTCTTATCTTTCACGGTTGCTTTACTCACACTTAACTCAGCAGAATTAAAGCATTTACCATTTGACCTGCTACTCTTTCCAAATATGCAACTTATCTTTACACAGAAACAACTTTTCCACTCATATTTTTAGAGTGTCTACTTAATTAATTTGCCTATTTGCAATCCAGGCACAATGACATAAAA
>NW_007204483.1:0-594 GCF_000164805.1 Carlito syrichta | reverse complement strand
GAGTTGGAGTCTCACTCAGTCACCCAGGTTGGAGTGTGGTGGCTGTGGGCAGAGCTCAGGTGATCCTGCTGCCGCAGCCTTCCAAGTAACTGGAATTATAGGCCTGTGCCCCACGCCTGGCTAATTTTTTGATTTATTGTAGAGATGAGGCCTTGCCAAGTTGCTTAGGATTGTCTCAAACCCTTGGGCTCAGGTAATACACCCATGTCAGCCTCCCAAAGTGCTGGGATTATAGGCATGAGACACCACACCTGTCCTAGCTCCAGTTTTATGACAACTGAGACTCAGGAAGTTGAAAGAAACAATGTCCAGGGTGTCTAATAACAAGTGAAGAAACCAGGATCTGAACAGGGAGCTTGACTCCAGAGTCCTTGCTTAAATATTGTGTAAATGAAAGAAAAAGAGCCGGGCTCCGTGACTCAAAAAAAAAGAAGAAGCAAATTAAAATACCTCGTGAGCAGCTCTAAATGGCCGATATTCCTGAAAATGGCCAACATATCTATATTTCACAATAGAAATGCAGGTCTCCTCAAGTAGGTTTCTGTGACTCAGTGTTTCATCTCATGCCTAATTTTTATTGCAAGAACTTTCTCT
>NW_007204482.1:0-1140 GCF_000164805.1 Carlito syrichta | reverse complement strand
TCTGTATTCATTCTGCCTTCCAGGGAAGCTATGACCTAGTCTTGGTGTTTGGCCTCTGGGGGTCTCTACTCTTCCTGCAAATGTGAATCCCCACCCCAGCAGGGGAATGGAGAAGCTTGTCTCAGGCCCTCTGGTGAGGGAGGGCCACTTCTGCTTTCCAGGGGGAAGCTGTGTCGTGGGGAGCAGAACTGTGGCTGTAGGGGAGGCCGGAGGGAGAAGGCCCTAGAGGAGACCCGCAAGGAAGTGATACTTCCTCCGGGGGCCAGATCATTTGCCTGCAGCCCCTCCTTCCTTACCGCCCAGCCCTGCTTTTTCCTCAGGGTTCTTTTACCACTTCCTACTCTCCCCATTTTCTTTCTTTCTTTTTTTTTTGAATTGGAGTCTCACTCTGTTGCCCAGACTGGAGTGCAGTGGCCGCTTCCGGCCACCGCAGCCTCGACCTGCTGGGCTCCTGCGATCCTTCCTCCTCAGTCTTCCGAGTAGCCGGAATTACAGGCATGCGCTACCACGCCCGGCTAATTTTTTGATTTATTGTAGAGATGAGGTCTCGCTGCCCCAGGCGGGTCTCGAACCCGTGGGCTCAGGCAATCCACTCACCTCAGCCTCCCAAAGGCACAGGATTACAGGCTGAGCCACCGAGCCCGGCTCTCCCCATTTTCAGTTTGCCCCAGAGAGGAAGAAGGGAAGAAGAAAGGGGAGAGAAAGGAAATTGTCAAGTCTTCTCTGGGAAGCCCACTGTGGTGGCCGTGCTTGATGTTTCAACAACAGAAAGTTGTACATTTTGAAATTCCCCATTATGGAAACCATTACAAAACTCTAAACAGATGTTGTGAAACCTCTCAGTGTTCAGCCAATGTAATAATTTCTTAATCATAACTACAGTAGGTCAAGTCTGTTGTAAAAGTTACTTAAGCGAGAGCTCCTTGTTAAATTCTTGGGATAGACCAGTGGCTTGTCAAACTTCTTTGACCCCAACCCATATCAAGAAACATGTTTTACCTGTGCCCAAATACACAGTTATCTGTACGCAGATCAAAAACAAAGGAAAAAAAATCTGGTCAACAGGCCTCTCCCACTAACTTGCTGGGGGAATGTAGTCTGGGACAGTCATGTATTTGGGGGAAATGTAAACACAAGTGA
>NW_007204481.1:0-721 GCF_000164805.1 Carlito syrichta | reverse complement strand
CTGGGCTCCTGCGATCCTTCCTCCTCAGTCTTCCGAGTAGCCGGAATTACAGGCATGCGCTACCACGCCCGGCTAATTTTTTGATTTATTGTAGAGATGAGGTCTCGCTGCCCCAGGCGGGTCTCGAACCCGTGGGCTCAGGCAATCCACTCACCTCAGCCTCCCAAAGGCACAGGATTACAGGCTGAGCCACCGAGCCCGGCTCTCCCCATTTTCAGTTTGCCCCAGAGAGGAAGGAGGGAAGAAGAAAGGGGAGAGAAAGGAAATTGTCAAGTCTTCTCTGGGAAGCCCACTGTGGTGGCCGTGCTTGATGTTTCAACAACAGAAAGTTGTACATTTTGAAATTCCCCATTATGGAAACCATTACAAAACTCTAAACAGATGTTGTGAAACCTCTCAGTGTTCAGCCAATGTAATAATTTCTTAATCATAACTACAGTAGGTCAAGTCTGTTGTAAAAGTTACTTAAGCGAGAGCTCCTTGTTAAATTCTTGGGATAGACCAGTGGCTTGTCAAACTTCTTTGACCCCAACCCATATCAAGAAACATGTTTTACCTGTGCCCAAATACACAGTTATCTGTACGCAGATCAAAAACAAAGGAAAAAAAAATCTGGTCAACAGGCCTCTCCCACTAACTTGCTGGGGGAATGTAGTCTGGGACAGTCATGTTTTTTGGGGGAAATGTAAACACAAGTTGAGTGTGAGATTCCTGTCCTAAA
>NW_007204480.1:0-448 GCF_000164805.1 Carlito syrichta | reverse complement strand
GTAATGCACACACATGCGCCAAAGTTCCTTTGGAAGTTGATATCTTTTGACTGCCAAGTAAGTCAAGTTCACCTTAAAACTTACTCTAGGTTGTTTTCAGTGTTATTTTCCCCAAAGTCAGGCCAGTTGTCTATTAGGAGACTTACTTGATGATGGGTGTTTACAAGGAGTCGGTGCTGCCCTCAGAAGAACTCCAGTCAAGCCTTTGAGTCCCCTGTACCTATCTGCCACCCTGAGGAATCCATACTAGCAGCAGAAATTTATCAGACTTGGTGAGAATGGAAAGTGCCATGTCTCAGACTGTGACCTTAAACCTTAGTTCCTAAAATGTGAAACAACACCATTTCTTCCTGTTTTCCAAAACAAGAGCAAATAACTCTAAGCCATACCATTCTTTGAAAGGCTCTCAAGTTACTTTCCTTCAGGCATTTTTGGTACCTGTAATGCT
>NW_007204479.1:0-891 GCF_000164805.1 Carlito syrichta | reverse complement strand
GGGACACAGTTTAGTGGGCCTCCCTGTGTCTGCACCGTGGCTCGCATCCGGGGGCGATCCACCCCTTGTTAGCACCACGTTGGTCTTCTCAGCAAGGCAGCTGCCCTCCCGGATGACTGGCACCAGGCTGCCCTCCAGCTGTGCTCAATGGTGCCTCATTGGTGCTGTGTTCCAGACTTATCCATACACTTGTGGCAGGCAGCACGACTCCTGTTCCATTGGGTGTGGAGAGAGGTTTCCAAACAACGCACACTGTGTGCCTGCTTTTGCCTGCTTTGACTTTCAACCCCACTCCTTGATATCCCTGAGGTTTAAATGGTTTTTTTTTTTTAAGTGAGCAAACCATCTACCAGGGTGAAGGTGCTGTACCGCAGTCATTCTGCTGTATATAAACACAGCTTCCATGTCAGGACCCACAGTGGCAAGAGAACTCAGCCTTTCAATATTCTGAACGTCCTTGAAAAGGCAGTAGGGATACCTTTCCTCGCTAATATTATTATCCCATAAGTTCCCTTTTGAGTTTTTTATTATCATACCTGACAAAACAGTGGCTACTATTTTTCCACTATTTCATTTGGGGAATGCTCACCCCTGAAATGACTCCATTAGGGAGGATATTGAAGCATCAGAGGACTCATTGATTGGCGTGCTGAAGAATTCCCTGGGTGCCAAACCAAGTTAATGTCTCCATCTGTAACTCCCCGCTGTGTATTTCTTTGTCAGTGTCAAGCATCTTAAGCAATCTCTGACCTTGATTTTCAATGACTTTCACCTTAATTTAAAGTTTTCTGAAACGTGTCATTGTAGAGTATTTCTAAGCTTAACATTGCACTGTTTTTCCAGCAACATCTTTTGGAATGTTGGTCAGTGATGACGATCCTGCTGCAGATG
>NW_007204478.1:0-795 GCF_000164805.1 Carlito syrichta | reverse complement strand
TTAGATCCAGCTCTAAGTCAGATCACAGGGAAAACTAGGGTCCATGAAATTATACACATATACAGATTTAATACTTGCATAAGCAGAAACTCACTAGCAGAGACCTCTTCGGGAGCCCGTGCCTGGGTGGCCAGGATGGGAAAATCTGAATTTATTGCTGGAGGCTCCCTGTGGGCAACTCTGAGACTTTAAACACTCCAAGGGAACCAGCCAGAGGGGGCCCCTCACACTTTTGCACTTTTGAGCTCTGGGAACTCTTCCAGGTCTTCACAGTGAATATTGAAGAAAACCCCTCTAGCCTCTGGCAGGCAGAGGGGGGAAAAAGAAATTTTAAAATTCATCGGGGATCTTGTTCTTAACAAGACCTGTACTGACAAGAAACAATTTTTTTTTTTTTTACCAGGGATTGAACTTCTGGAATTTTATCAAAGCCTAACTGGCCTGAAGGCAGGGAAGTGCCTGATCTAGCCATCTCTTTTTTTTTTTGAGTTTGAGTCTCACTCTGTTGCCCAGACTGGAGTGCAGTGGCTGCTCCCGGCCACTGCAGCCTGGCCTGCTGGGCTCTGGCGATCCTTCCGCCTCCCCCTTCCAAGTAGCTGGAACTACAGGTGCACGCTACCACTCCTGGCTTTTTTTTTTATTGTAGAGATGAGGTCTCGCCAAGTTGCCCAGGTGGTCTCGAACCCGCGGGCTCAGGCAATCCAGCCACCTCTTGTCATCCTGTTTCTCCTAAGGGGCAGAGGTTTGGGGTGGACCTGAGAAGCAGGTGAAGCCCAGGGACCTGGGATCCCTGAA
>NW_007204477.1:0-684 GCF_000164805.1 Carlito syrichta | reverse complement strand
AACCAGCCAGAGGGGCCCCTCACACTTTTGCACTTTTGAGCTCTGGGAACTCTTCCAGGTCTTCACAGTGAATATTGAAGAAAACCCCTCTAGCCTCTGGCAGGCAGAGGGGGGAAAAAGAAATTTTAAAATTCATCGGGGATCTTGTTCTTAAAAAGACCTGTACTGACAAGAAACAATTTTTTTTTTTTTTACCAGGGATTGAACTTCTGGAATTTTATCAAAGCCTAACTGGCCTGAAGGCAGGGAAGTGCCTGATCTAGCCATCTCTTTTTTTTTTTTGAATTTGAGTCTCACTCTGTTGCCCAGAATGGAGTGCAGTGGCTGCTCCCGGCCACTGCAGCCTGGCCTGCTGGGCTCTGGCGATCCTTCTGCCTCCCCCTTCCAAGTAGCTGGAACTACAGGTGCGCGCTACCACTCCTGGCTTTTTTTTTTATTGTAGAGATGAGGTCTCGCCAAGTTGCCCAGGTGGTCTCGAACCCGCGGGCTCAGGCAATCCAGCCACCTCTTGTCATCCTGTTTCTCCTAAGGGGCAGAGGTTTGGGGTGGACCTGAGAAGCAGGTGAAGCCCAGGGACCTGGGATGCCTGAAAGACAAAGACTAATCATAGGACTATAGAACTCTTTCTCTCTCCAAACCGTCCCACTGTGTTAAAAGCCTATTTACTACAGGTCCTTTACCTAG
>NW_007204476.1:0-511 GCF_000164805.1 Carlito syrichta | reverse complement strand
CATTCCATTCCTCTCCATTCCATTTCATTCCATTCCTCTCCACTCCATTCCATTCCTCTCTTCTCCATTCCATTCCTCTCCATTCCATTCCTCTCCATTCCATTCCTCTCCATTCCATTCCTCTCCTTTCATTCCTCTGCATTCCTTTCCATTCCATCCGTATCCATTCCTTTTTTCTCCATTCCTTTCCACTGTATGTCATTCCTTTCCATTCCATTCTTCTCCATTCCATTCCTCTCCATTCCATTCCTTTCCTCTCCTTTTCATTGTACACCATTCCATTCTATTCCTTTCCTTTCCATGCCTTTCCATTCCTCTCCATTCCATCTTTTCAATTCCATTCATTCCATTCCATTTCATTGTTCTCCATTCCATTCCATTCCTCTCCATTCCATTTCATTCCATTCATCTCCACTTCATTCCATTCCTCTCCTCTCCATTCCGTTCCTTTCCATTCCATTCCATTCCTCTCCCTTTCATTCCTCTGCTTTCCTTTCCATTCCATACCTGT
>NW_007204475.1:0-868 GCF_000164805.1 Carlito syrichta | reverse complement strand
TTTGAGACCAGCCTGGCCGGCATCGTGAGGCCCCGTCGCCGTGTCACGGTCTGAGTACGCTCGGCTGCTCCTCCCGATGCCACTAACTCAGAGGGGCAGGGGACCGGCAGAGAGAAGTTTATCTCTGAGTTCGAATCCAGGGTGCAGAGCCAGACTCGAGGTCTTTCAAAACGGTCCCGCTCCCCTTCTAGACTTTTACAGTTCGCTTTTACGGTCCAGAGTCGCCGGGACCTCCACGTCAGCCACATGACCGGCAGAGCAGGGACGAGCGCTTGAACTTCAGCCACGTTTATCGACAGCGAGTGATTTTTTTGGTCCAGACTTCCCGGTGCCAGGTATCAGGCGTATCTCACAGCTTTGACCAGTAGGGCCCGGCAGAAGCCTTCATCAAGCTCGCCACAGGGTAAAGGGCCTAGGACGTCACGCAATATGCAAAAGCCATACGAATCACAAAGTTTACGATGACATGGGCACAAAAGTCATATAACTCACAAGGCTTATGATCACATCGATACTGTGTTATTCAAACTTATAACCACTCAGAAAAGGGGAGTAAAAGGAGATTCACATCTTTCAGTTGAAGGAGCATAGACTACAGGGAAGTCAAGGATCTCCTGAAGCTCCTTACTGGGAGTGCTTAGGTGGTAAGGGGAAGCACGCTTTTCACGAGCTCTCACGAACACGGGTTTGGAACCGTACAGGAGCGCTCGCGCCCCGGCCATGCCCTTCTCTAGGGGCCGTGACCATACGGACAGGCATGACAGTGTCTCTGTGTCAGCTGTGCTATCCTCCTTCCCAACCAAGGCAGTTACACAACAAAGGACCAAAGGAAGCAGACATCGGTCACTTTATTGTCGACTCTGTTATA
>NW_007204474.1:0-948 GCF_000164805.1 Carlito syrichta | reverse complement strand
ACCGGCAGAGCAGGGACGAGCGCTTGAACTTCAGCCACGTTTATCGACAGCGAGGGACTTTTTTGGTCCAGACTTCCCGGTGCCAGGTATCAGGCGTATCTCACAGCTTTGACCAGTAGGGCCCGGCAGAAGCCTTCATCAAGCTCGCCACAGGGTAAAGGGCCTAGGACGTCACGCAATATGCAAAAGCCATACGAATCACAAAGTTTACGATGACATGGGCACAAAAGTCATATAACTCACAAGGCTTATGATCACATCGATACTGTGTTATTCAAACTTATAACCACTCAGAAAAGGGGAGTAAAAGGAGATTCACATCTTTCAGTTGAAGGAGCATAGACTACAGGGAAGTCAAGGATCTCCTGAAGCTCCTTACTGGGAGTGCTTAGGTGGTAAGGGGAAGCACGCTTTTCACGAGCTCTCACGAACACGGGTTTGGAACCGTACAGGAGCGCTCGCGCCCCGGCCATGCCCTTCTCTAGGGGCCGTGACCATACGGACAGGCATGACAGTGTCTCTGTGTCAGCTGTGCTATCCTCCTTCCCAAACCAAGGCAAGGTACACAACAAAGGACAAAAGGAAGCAGACATCGGTCACTTTAATGTCGACTCTGTTATAGCAAAATCTATATGTGATTATCATATATATGCGATTATCTATGTAAATAAACAAATACGTACATATATAAATCGTATATGTCCTGTGATTTCTAACCGGCCGAGAACTCCAGATAAAAAGGTTTTTACGCCGGGCTCGGTGGCTCAGCCTGTCATCCCGCGCCTTTGGGAGGCTGAGGTGAGTGGATGGCCTGAGCCCGCGGGTTCGCGACCCGCCGGGGCAGGCGAGACCTCATCTCTACAATCGATCCAAAAACCAGCCGGGCGTGGCAGCGCGCGCCTGTAATTCCGGCTACACGGAAGGCTGAGGCGGAAGGATCGCCGGAGC
>NW_007204473.1:0-1418 GCF_000164805.1 Carlito syrichta | reverse complement strand
GTACACAGGCATGACAAAGTCTTAGCGAAAACCAAGTTAAACAGAACACTGCTTTTGTGCCTATTGTTAGAAATAGCAATTGAGCTGATTTTGGCCTTTTCTATATTCATTAGTAAAGGGGTGTAAGTTTCTTAATTATATTCTCTAATTTGCAATCATTTAACCTTAAGTTTTTAATGGAGGAAGCATACTAAAATCATAATAAACTTGTTCTTTTTATGCTTACTATCTGGCTAAAGAAACTAAATTTCTGGCATTTAGGTGAAGCTAAATATTAACTTAATTATCAGGGTATTATATTTTAAACTCATTTTAGCATATTTGTATGTATTTCCAAAAAAGTAGCTTGTTTTACTTCTTTTATCGCAGTACATGAGGTCATATCATGGTAAGCATGAATTTGGTTTTGATAAAAATTTGGTTTTCTACATGCAATCATGTTAATGTACATTATTCATTTTTCGTCATTTTCTGATAAACCTCAAATATATTTTTCAAACTTGTGGATGAACATTTCTATGGTTGTAAGAACGTAGCTATGAAACTGTGATGACATAACTATTATAGTCCATGTCTTTTCATTACATAGGGGATGACTTCTCTCAAATGTATTCCTAAGATTGCAGTTTTCTATACTGTAGGCTAACCCCAAAGTGTTTCACAATTGTAAAGTCTAACACACACTTCTAACAGTATAAACATACGTAATGCCTGTTTCTTCATGATTTTTCCAACATTATACATTTTTCATTTTTCTAGGGTTTTTTCTTATTTTGGGGTTTGATTGTTAGAGTCAGAGTCTAATTCTGTCGCACAGAGTAGACGGTCACAAACACTGCAGCCTCCAACTGCTGGGCTCAGACAAAAGCCTTCCAAGTAGCTGGAACTTTGTTGAGCTCAGGAAGAAAAAAACTGAAGGTGGATCACAGGGAGGAGAGTTTGATGGCATTTTTTTCCAAGTTGATGGGCGGGTGCCAGACAGGCCTGTTAGAGTCCTCTTGAGTCACAGCGCCATCATGAGGAAATAGTTTCATGGATAAGTCGGAAAGCTCTAACAATGAAAAGTCTTTTGGCTAAAGCCAAGTAGCTCATAAGCTGCTTCTAAAGACTCAAAAAACAGTCTTCTTTATCCTCCTACAGCATACTCATAACTGGGACCTGAGAATTGTCATGTTTTTCTTCCACAGCCACTGGATGCTAGAGTCCAGCATCTTAACTTTAGAAGCAAAGGCATAATGGGCAAACTACTGTTTGTGTCTGTCCCAGTCCTCTCTTCGAATCCCCTGAATGGCTGCAGACTTTATTTTATAAGAATATACCTTGTCATGTGTTCCCTTTTCTTCAATTCACTACTTTCTTTTCTCTTTTTAACCAAAATTGAGCTGACTACTATGAGAACACAGCCCCACAGAATGGTT
>NW_007204472.1:0-835 GCF_000164805.1 Carlito syrichta | reverse complement strand
CAGAGTAGACGGTCACAAACACTGCAGCCTCCAACTGCTGGGCTCAGACAAAAGCCTTCCAAGTAGCTGGAACTTTGTTGAGCTCAGGAAGAAAAAAACTGAAGGTGGATCACAGGGAGGAGAGTTTGATGGCATTTTTTTCCAAGTTGATGGGCGGGTGCCAGACAGGCCTGTTAGAGTCCTCTTGAGTCACAGCGCCATCATGAGGAAATAGTTTCATGGATAAGTCGGAAAGCTCTAACAATGAAAAGTCTTTTGGCTAAAGCCAAGTAGCTCATAAGCTGCTTCTAAAGACTCAAAAAACAGTCTTCTTTATCCTCCTACAGCATACTCATAACTGGGACCTGAGAATTGTCATGTTTTTCTTCCACAGCCACTGGATGCTAGAGTCCAGCATCTTAACTTTAGAAGCAAAGGCATAATGGGCAAACTACTGTTTGTGTCTGTCCCAGTCCTCTCTTCGAATCCCCTGAATGGCTGCAGACTTTATTTTATAAGAATATACCTTGTCATGTGTTCCCTTTTCTTCAATTCACTACTTTCTTTTCTCTTTTTAACCAAAATTGAGCTGACTACTATGAGGAAACACAGCCCCACAGAATGGTTCAGTTCCTCTAAATAACAACATGAGGAAGGTTTCCACAGGAGCAAGGAGGATTTGTGAAGGCTACTAAACGTTACAAAGGAAGGTTGGAGATGCGATCCTGGTGCCAACACCAAGAGAAAAGGCAAGGAATGAAATCACCATTAACAGCAAGGGATCCTGATGAAAGAGATGCTGAAATGGTCACCCTTAAGTCCATCCACATCCTCCGAGCCAAGTCATGGCCCACTG
>NW_007204471.1:0-1611 GCF_000164805.1 Carlito syrichta | reverse complement strand
ACCAGCTCAAGGAGGCAACAATTGATCCTTTCTATGCCTGTTCTACTCTGGGATTCAAGGAACTGGATAATGGCCAGCCAAACCGGTGACAGCCGGTCTCTCTTCTCAGTATACTGACTCAAATGCTAATCTCTTCCAGAGACATCCTCACAGACACACCCGGGAATGGTTTTAACAGCTAGCTGAACATTCCTCCATCCAGTCAAGTTGACACATGAAATTCACCATCACAATTCACCCCTTGTCAACTTGGCACCTATACACATCTTCTTGAACTAAGAGGAGGGACCCCCAAATACTTGGAATTTATTTATAAAATGTGCATGTTTATTTTTGCATGTTTAAAATGCAGTCACTTTTAAAGTACTCTGTTTGATGCAATACGCCTATCAAGATACTATTTCCTGTGTTCTAAACAGTTTTTGAACTTGTGAATTTTGATGACTTAGCGCTTCTACTGTTTTCTCTTTCACCTCATCATTAAAACATTTCCTTTTGAAGATTTTTTCATCTGGGGAAACAAAAAAAAGTCACTCGGAGCAAGATTGGGTGTATAGGGAGGGTGAGGCATGGGGGTCATGTCGTTTTTGGTTAAAAAAAAAATGCCAGGCTCGGTGGCTCAGTCTGTAATCCCAGCACTTTGGGAGGCTGAGGTGAGTGGATTGCCTGAGACCGCGGGTTCGAGACCTGCCTGGGCAACTTGGCGAGACCTCATCTCTACAATAAATTAAAAATTAGCCAGGCGTGGTAGCACGTGCCTGTAGTTCCAGCTACTTGGAAGACTGAGGCGGAAGGATCGCTGGAACCCAGCAGGTCGAGGTTGTGGTGGCCGGAATCAGCCAGTGCACTCCAGTCTGGGCGACAGAGTGAGACTCTAACTCAAAAAACAAACAAACAAAAAAACAATTGAACACTCAGCATGTGTGGGCAGGTGTGTTATCTCAGTGGAAGAATCAGTCACCTCTGACACAACACAGATATTTCTTCCACAAATCATGATACAACCTACTCAAAACTTCCAGATAAAAACCTTGGTTGACCATTTGATCTGGAGTAACAAATTCTGAGTGTACTATAAGGACACTCTGGTCTGACTCTGCTGTCCAAAAGATAATTGCTGTTTTTTGGGGGGGGATATACCTCATATATTTGATCTTCAAATGAAGACAATAAGCTGGGCTCAGGGGCTCAACCTGTAATCCCGCACCTTTGGGAGTCTGAGGTGAGTGGATTGCCTGAGCCTGCGGATTCGAGACCCGCCTGGGCAGCGAGACCTCATCTCTTCAGTAAATTTTTGTAAAAAATCAAAAAGTCAGCCGGGCATGGTAGCACATGCCTGTAATTCCGGCTACTCAGCAGACTGAGGTGGAAGGATCGCCGGAGCCCAGCAGGCCGAGGCTGCGGTGGCCAGGAGCAGCCACTGCACTCCAGTCTGGGTGACAGAGTGAGACTCCGACTCAAAACAAAACAAAACAAAACAAATGAAGACAATAACAAGGTGAGAATATCTCCTAACATGATACAACTATCAGTCATTCAACTGAAAATGCACTAATTCTTTTCCCAGAAGAGAAAGTAAAGTCCTTGCTGTGGTCTGAATATTCGTGTCTC
>NW_007204470.1:0-565 GCF_000164805.1 Carlito syrichta | reverse complement strand
GTTAGGTATACAAATGTTCATTATGCAGGTACTCTTGTTGATGAGGTGTGCTCCTGCTCCCCCCCCCACCTGCCCTGGCAGTTTCCCACTACTATCAATCCCTTTCTTATAGTATTATGATAATTGTTCAAGTTCACTTATGAGCGAGAACATGTGGCACTCAGTTCTTTGTTTCTGTGATAAATCACTCAGTATTATAGACTCTAAGTGCATCCAAGTTGCTGTGAAATTCATAATTTTGTCCCGTATGGCTGCGTAATATTCCATTGTATGTGTACCACATTTTTTAAATCCAGTCTTCTTTCAATGGGCAGCATGGTTAGTTCCATGTTTTTGCTATTGTGAATAATGCTGCATTAAACATGTGTATGCAGGTACTTTTCTTATAGAGTGATTTGAGTTCCTCTGGGTATATTTCCAGAAGGGGGATTGCAGGGTTGTATGGAAGGTCGAATTTTAGATATTTTAGGAATCGCCACGCTGTTTTCCACAGAGGTTGTACTATTTTATACTCCCACCAACAGTGTAGAAGTGTTCCCTTTTCCCTGCATCCTCTCCAGCATCT
>NW_007204469.1:0-832 GCF_000164805.1 Carlito syrichta | reverse complement strand
GTTTTTTGTGAGTTGGAGTCTCACTCTGTCACTCAGGCAGGAGTTCTGTGACGGTCTCACAGACACCACGGCCTCGACCTCTGAGCTCAGGTGATCCTCCACCTCAGCCTTCCGGGTAGCTGGAACCGTAGATGCACGGCACCACACCTGGCTGATTTTTTTGATTTATTGTAGGGATGAGGTCTTGCCAAGTTGCCCGGGCCAGTCTTGAACCCCTGGACTCAGGCGATCTTCTTGCCTCTGTCTCCCAAAGTTCTGGGGTGACGGGCATGAGCCACTGCACCCGGCCAATAAGTGGGAGTTACAGCAAGACATCGCAAAGGCAGGTAGAAGGTCATAGTGGATGTTGAAGACTCAAAAGCTGGAGGGTGCATAGGAATGAAAAGTTACCTACCAGGTAAAGTGCACACAGGTGTGCTGGAGGGTACACTTAAAGACCAGCCTTTTTTACACTAACAGAACGTATCCACGTGAGCAAAAATCATGTGGACACCCTGAAGCTATTAAAAAAAATTTAACGGTGTGTTTAAGAACTGTATAGTGTATTTTATGTTATACTTTAATCTTAAAGTATTAAGTATCCTCCCAAAAGACGAGTTGTTTTCTCATAATAATCATGGAAATGAGAAATGTACTATAATCGTAGGACAGGTGAGTATGATATATTCATTGCCTTCCCGAGGAGCCCACAGACTCTCTTTCAGGCCTGCTGTGATTGTCCCTGTTTTTCTGGTGTGAGGCGTTTCTGTTTCGTTTCTGGTTTATTTTATTTTGTTTTTCCCGAGAATTGTACGCTCTTCTTCACAGCTCTCATGATTCCCAAATCCTACTA
>NW_007204468.1:0-558 GCF_000164805.1 Carlito syrichta | reverse complement strand
AAGGCAGGTAGAAGGTCATAGTGGATGTTGAAGAGTCATAAGCTGGAGGGTGCATATGAATGAAAAGTTACCTACCAGGTAAAGTGCACACAGGTGTGCTGGAGGGTACACTTAAAGACCAGCCTTTTTTACACTAACAGAACGTATCCACGTGAGCAAAAATCATGTGGACACCCTGAAGCTATTAAAAAAATTTTAACTGTGTGTTTAAGAACTGTATAGTGTATTTTATGTTATACTTTAGTCTTAAAGTATTAAGTATCCTCCCAAAAGATGAGTTGTTTTCTCATAATAATCATGGAAATGAGAAATGTACTATAATCGTAGGACAGGTGAGTATGATATATTCATTGCCTTCCCGAGGAGCCCACAGACTCTCTTCAGGCCTGCTGTGATTGTCCCTGTTTTTCTGGTGTGAGGCGTTTTCTGTTTCGTTCTGGTTTATTTTATTTTGTTTTTCCGAGTGTTGTACGCTCTTCTTCACAGCTCTTCATGATTTCCCAAATCCTACTAAAGATTGGGTGGCCTTAAATTTTTCGATGTTGTGAGGGAAAAAAA
>NW_007204467.1:0-791 GCF_000164805.1 Carlito syrichta | reverse complement strand
TACCTCAGACTCCGTAGGACTAGGCACATCCCGTCGCCCGTAGCGACCGCGATCGTGAAGTCACACAACGTCTTCAGCAGCGCGTGTACCCGGAACTCCCGTTAAGCTCCGTCCGCCCCAATCGCCGCGCCGACCTCCGCTTCCGCAACGGGACGTAAACGGTAAGCGATAAGTCCCTTCCGGACGTTCCCGCGCTCAGATCGCAGTCGACTCTGAGGCGCCAGCCACTCTCCCGGCGGGCTCTACGTCGACTCCAACCTCCGGCTCCCATACCAAAGTCGATCTACACGCCGTGACCGTGTAAACCCAGCTCATCCGGCCTTCCGTTCCGCCCGTCTGGCAGTCACTCGTCCATCACAAGTAACTAAGCCCGAGCCCGTGCAAATCGAACCCGAATCAACCCATCAAAGTCTCCGTAACCGCGTCACACAGTCTCATCCAATCCCGCGCGCACAAGTCCGTCAAGCCACCCCGCCCCTTCAGAACGACGTAGAAAAGGCGCGTGTCAGCCCGGGTCGGGTCTCTCGTCCCCGAAGTCGCCGCGTCGGCTTCAAACGCGAGCCCAGACTCGAGCCCGAATAAAGTGTGTTCGCATCGGAGCCGGCTCTCTGTGGTCTCCGGGATTTAAAATCTCGGGTCTCACGCCACCAGTCACACTCGTCGTCCCGGCACTTTGGGAAGCCAAGCGAGTCGACGGCCGGGATCCAAGAGCTCAAGACCAGCCCGGGCAACATAGCGAGATCTCATCCCTAGCAAAAAAAAACAGAGCGAATTCACGAATACACAAAATC
>NW_007204466.1:0-896 GCF_000164805.1 Carlito syrichta | reverse complement strand
CCACTCTCCCGGCGGGCTCTACGTCGACTCCAACCTCCGGCTCCCATACCAAAGTCGATCTACACGCCGTGACCGTGTAAACCCAGCTCATCCGGCCTTCCGTTCCGCCCGTCTGGCAGTCACTCGTCCATCACAAGTAACTAAGCCCGAGCCCGTGCAAATCGAACCCGAATCAACCCATCAAAGTCTCCGTAACCGCGTCACACAGTCTCATCCAATCCCGCGCGCACAAGTCCGTCAAGCCACCCCGCCCCTTCAGAACGACGTAGAAAAGGCGCGTGTCAGCCCGGGTCGGGTCTCTCGTCCCCGAAGTCGCCGCGTCGGCTTCAAACGCGAGCCCAGACTCGAGCCCGAATAAAGTGTGTTCGCATCGGAGCCGGCTCTCTGTGGTCTCCGGGATTTAAAATCTCGGGTCTCACGCCACCAGTCACACTCGTCGTCCCGGCACTTTGGGAAGCCAAAGCGAGTCGACGGCCGGGATCCAGGAGCTCAAGACCAGCCCGGGCAACATAGCGAGATCTCATCCCTAGCAAAAAAAAAAACAGAGCGAATTCACGAATACACAAAATCAGTCAGGTGGAGTGGCACGCACCCGTCGTCCCAGCCATTCAGGAGGCCGAGGAGGGTGGATCACCCGAGCCCAGGAGGTCAAGGTTGCAGGTCACAGTGAGGTGTGACCGTGTCTCTGCACTCCAGCCCGGATGGCAGTGAGACCCAGACTCAAAGACAGGAAATAATTCCTTGTTTTACATGTCGTGATTTCTGTCTGTCTGTCTGTCTGTCTGTCTTTCTTTTGTTTCCTTTCCTCTTTCCTTCTCTCTCTCATTCTTTTCTTTTTCATCTGGAGTCTCACTCCGTCACCCAGGCCGGAGCGCAGCGACACACCGCTCACGGCC
>NW_007204465.1:0-844 GCF_000164805.1 Carlito syrichta | reverse complement strand
CTTTGGGAAGCCAAAGCGAGTCGACGGCCGGGATCCAGGAGCTCAAGACCAGCCCGGGCAACATAGCGAGATCTCATCCCTAGCAAAAAAAAAAACAGAGCGAATTCACGAATACACAAATCAGTCAGGTGGAGTGGCACGCACCCGTCGTCCCAGCCATTCAGGAGGCCGAGGAGGGTGGATCACCCGAGCCCAGGAGGTCAAGGTTGCAGGTCACAGTGAGGTGTGACCGTGTCTCTGCACTCCAGCCCGGATGGCAGTGAGACCCAGACTCAAAGACAGGAAATAATTCCTTGTTTTACATGTCGTGATTTCTGTCTGTCTGTCTGTCTGTCTGTCTTTCTTTTGTTTCCTTTCCTCTTTCCTCCTCTCTCTCATTCTTTTCTTTTTCATCTGGAGTCTCACTCCGTCACCCAGGCCGGAGCGCAGCGACACACCGCTCACGGCCGCCCACCACAGCCTCGACCCGCCGCGCTCGGGCAATCTTTCCACCTCAGCCTTCCCAGTAGCTGGAACTACAGGCACGTGCCACCGCACCCGGCCGCCTTTTTTTTAAAATCGTAGACACGAGGTCTGACCGAGTCGCTCAGGCCGTCTACAGACCCCCGGACTCGGGCAATCCTCTCACCTCGACCTCCCAGAGTTCTCGGGCGGGCGACACAGCGAGACTCCGCCCGAAAGACATGAAAAAAAAGCGTCAGGAACGCAAGCACGAGCCACCACACCGAGCTACGGCGACTCCTCTTCCCGTGCGTGTCCTCAGTCAGAAGAAGGAAGGCAAAGGCAGGGGGCCACGTCGACCACGGGTGACGCCGACAGAACCGCCAGCGTTCATCCGAGAGAG
>NW_007204464.1:0-751 GCF_000164805.1 Carlito syrichta | reverse complement strand
CACTATGCATAATAGAGAGTGTCCTTTCATCGGTGATTATTTCTGTCCACTTTACCAAGATCGATGGGTATTGGTTGTAGGTGAGCAGCTTTATTTCTAGGCTCTCTGTTCTGTTGTATTAACCTGTGTATCTACTAGGAAAGCGTATTTTCTAAAACTAGAATTAGACAAGGAGGTACACTCTCACCCCTTCTATTTAGCATTGTTCTGGAAGTACTGGTCAGAGTAATCAGGCAATAGAGATAGATAAGATGTATCCAGGTAAAAAAAAAAAAAAGAAAGTCAAATTATGTCTCTTCACAGAGATACGGTTGTTTCTATATTTAGAGAACTGTAAGGACATCCCTAAATTACTCCTAGACTTAATATGAGACCTCGGTGAACTCCCAGGATACAAAATCGATGTTCAAAAATTAATAGCATGTCTATATGCCAACAGCGTTCGAGCTCGGATCCAAATCGAGAACACAATCCCAGCTGGGCTCGGTGGTTCAGCCTGTAATCCCACGCTTTGGGAGGTGTAGGTGAGTGGATTACCCGAGCCCGCGGGTTCGAGACCTGCCTGGGCAACTTGCGGAGATCTCATCTCTACAATAAATCAAAGACTTAGCCGGGCGTGGTAGTGCGTGCTCGTAGTTCCAGCTACTTGGAGGGCTGAGGCCGAAGGCTCGCCAGAGCCCAGCAGGTCGAGGTTGCGGTGGCGGGGAGCGTGCCTCTGCACTCCAGTCTGGGCGACTGAGTGATACTCCAA
>NW_007204463.1:0-723 GCF_000164805.1 Carlito syrichta | reverse complement strand
TCTGGGGATTTCATGTACTTAGAGGCACACGGGGGGGGGCCCTCTGGGTCTGGCTTCTTTGACGTAGCATTGTGTTTTCTTGGTTTTTTGTTGAGTTGGAATCTCCTTCTGTTGTCCAGGCTGGAGGGCAAGAGCATGCTCATGGCCACCACAGCCTCAACCTCAGCCTTCCAAGTAGTGGGAACCACAGACGTGTGCCACCATGCCTGGTTAATTTTTTTGATTTATCGTAGAGACTGGGTCTCGCCAAGTTGCCCAGGCTGGTCTCGAACCTGCGGGCTCAGCCAATTCATTCACCTCAGCCTCCCAAGGTGTGGGATTACAGGCTGAGCCACCGAGTCTGGTTTCCTTTTTTTTTGAGCAAGGAAAAAATGGTATTGTGTCCACGTGTTCATTGCCAGTATATAGGAATATGTTTGATTTCAATATGCTGATCTGGTGTCTTGTACCTTGCACAAATCACTTATTATTTCTAGAGTCTTCTTGTGATTTCCTATAAACGTGTTGTGTGCAATTAGGGCCACTTTTACTTCTTCTTTTCCTGTCTGTATGCTTTTAATTTCTTTCTTTTTCCCCCCTGTTGAACTTGCTAGAGCGTCAAGCTCCATGTTGAGTGAGAGCTGTGAGTACAGACATTTTGCCTTGTTCCTGATCATAGGGGGAAAGCATTTATTCTTTCATTATTTGTCAAATGTCAGCTGATGGTTTTTTATTCATGGCCCG
>NW_007204462.1:0-1207 GCF_000164805.1 Carlito syrichta | reverse complement strand
ACACATAGATACCAAGAGAAAATGAGACGCAGCGCGGAGAGCAAGAGGCAGAAAGATACAGAGAGACAGGAAAGAGGGAGACAGTGTTGGGGGAGGGCCCAATGCCTGGGGAAGCCTCTCGACCGCAGCATTGCCTGGTCGTGAGGTCTCCCATCCAAGCGCTCCCCCGGAGCCACCCTGCTTACCATCCCAGCCTGGGGCGCATCCTGCGCCTTTGCGCCCTGAGGCGCCCTGCAGGCGGCAGCCGGGATGCGCGCCCTCAAGTACCTGCCGGGCTGGATGCCCCGCAGGCCGGCCGGGTGCCTGTAAGCAGGGCGCCGCGGGAGACAGGCGTGCGGGGCATCCCGTGGGAGGGGTGGAGCCAAGCCCTTCGGAAGACAGACGCCCTCCCACTCGTCAGCCTGCAGCCGGATCCTCGACCCCACAGCCACCCTGACCGCGAAAGGCACACACGTACACACGCACGCTCTGGGGCACGCACGCAGAGACCCTGAGGGCGAAACATGCCCTGGGAGACAAACGGAGAGAGACGGAGAAGCAGGACAGAAAAAATGAGAAGACGTGACAGTGGGTCCCACACATAGATACCAAGAGAAAAAGAGACGCAGCGCGGAGAGCAAGAGGCAGAAAGATACAGAGAGACAGGAAAGAGGGAGACAGTGTTTGGGGAGGGGGGGGCCCCACGCCACTGGGTGCTGCCGGGTTCAAAGGGAGATGCCTGGGCGCCGCCCGCACAAACTGGAAGGGTCGACGTGGTGACAGTCCCCACGTCTTCCCACATCTTCCCAAAGCATGTCCCCAACCCGCTCGGTGTGCCGGAGGGGAAGGCCGGAAGCCAGCCCTAAGCTGCCGTTCCCTGCGCGGCCTGCAGTCCCAAGACTCACCGGGTCCGCCATCCACGCCAGGCGCTTGGATCCCAAGAGATCCGGCCTCTGCGGGGGTTGTGAGACCTTGGCGGTCGTCGTCGCTGGCGCCGATCGAGGATCTGGCACCCCCAGAGCCATCCTGGGACCCGGCGGCCTTTCGAAGGAGGAACGGGGGCGGCTCCGGGGGTTCCCAAGGCGGCTCCACTTCTGCGTTGGTCAGGCTGCCTGGAAAATCCCTTGAGCGCTCCGCGAATCGGGAGCCTTCCGTCGCTTGGCGGGCGTGGGGGTGGCGGTGACGCCGGGGGCAGAAAAACGGTCGCAGGGTATTGTCGCTCCGCGGG
>NW_007204461.1:0-1332 GCF_000164805.1 Carlito syrichta | reverse complement strand
GGTGCGTGCCCCTCCACCTGACTGATTTGTGTATTCGTGAATTCGCTCTGTTTTTTTTTTGCTAGGGATGAGATCTCGCTATGTTGCCCGGGCTGGTCTTGAGCTCCTGGATCCCGGCCGTCGACTCGCTTTGGCTTCCCAAAGTGCCGGGACGACGAGTGTGACTGGTGGCGTGAGACCCGAGATTTTAAATCCCGGAGACCACAGAGAGCCGGCTCCGATGCGAACACACTTTATTCGGGCTCGAGTCTGGGCTCGCGTTTGAAGCCGACGCGGCGACTTCGGGGACGAGAGACCCGACCCGGGCTGACACGCGCCTTTTCTACGTCGTTCTGAAGGGGCGGGGTGGCTTGACGGACTTGTGCGCGCGGGATTGGATGAGACTGTGTGACGCGGTTACGGAGACTTTGATGGGTTGATTCGGGTTCGATTTGCACGGGCTCGGGCTTAGTTACTTGTGATGGACGAGTGACTGCCAGACGGGCGGAACGGAAGGCCGGATGAGCTGGGTTTACACGGTCACGGCGTGTAGATCGACTTTGGTATGGGAGCCGGAGGTTGGAGTCGACGTAGAGCCCGCCGGGAGAGTGGCTGGCGCCTCAGAGTCGACTGCGATCTGAGCGCGGGAACGTCCGGAAGGGACTTATCGCTTACCGTTTACGTCCCGTTGCGGAAGCGGAGGTCGGCGCGGCGATTGGGGCGGACGGAGCTTAACGGGAGTTCCCGGGTACACGCGCTGCTGAAGACGTTGTGTGACTTCACGATCGCGGTCGCTACGGGCGACGGGATGTGCCTAGTCCTACGGGGTCTGAGGTGAGATTTCAATATTGCGAACGTGAGGCGGGGATGAGATACGGTGAACGCTTCTTTTACGGCGAGTATCGCTTTTTTGAATCTCTTGGGTCTCTCGGTGTGAGACACCGGGCCTGGTCCCACCTAGAGATGATTCTTCTTCTTTTTTTTTTTTTAATGAGTTGGAGTCTCACTCTGTCACCCGGGCTGGAGGGCAGTGGTACACTCCTGGCCACCCCAGCCTTGACCTGCCGTGCTCTGGCGATCCTTTTGCCTCGGCCTTCCGAGTAGCTGGAACTACGGGCACGTGCTACCACGCCCGGCTATTTTTGATTTATTGTAGAGATGAGGTCTCGCCGGGTTCCCTGGGCGGGAGAACTACAGGCGTGCGCTACCGTGCCTGGCGTGTGTGTGTGTGTGTGTGTGTGTGTGTGTGTGTGTCTGTGTGTGTGAGTGTGTGTGTGTGTGTGGAGATAGGGTGTCGCCGAGGCGCCCGGGCGGGTCTCGAACCCGCGGGGTCGGGCGATTCGCTCACCTCAC
>NW_007204460.1:0-534 GCF_000164805.1 Carlito syrichta | reverse complement strand
TCGACCCGCCGGGTTCGGGCGCCCCTCCCGCCTCGGCCTCCCAGCCATTCACACGACGGGATTTCCAAAGACCCCCGAGGAATCCCGATCGCACGGGGACAGCCGTCGCCAGCGGCGTGCCTCTTCGTCCGGGTGTTCTGCCACCCGAAGGGCCGAGGAGCGGCATCAGAGCGGCGCGCTCGGCCCAGGCTCCGAGACACGTCGCGCGGCGAGTGACGGCGGATAGGCATCGCGCGTCCCGGTCTTCGCTCGGCCGGCGCGGCCCATTTCCGGCTCGGGTCTCCTCAGGCAAAGTCCACCCCGCTCGGATCTGAGACGCGGACACACCGGCCGGCCGCGTGTCTCGAGGGACGTGGAACGGCCCCGCCTCCGGGATCTCCCGGAAGAGCCTACCCGGTTCGGAATCACCACGAAGACCCGGTTCCGGGGAGGGCGGAGTGGGTTTCCCGGACGACGAGCGTGGGAGACAGGGGAGATCCGTTCCTCCAGGAGACGGACCGCAGCAGCCTCGACGGTCAGGAGCCACCGACACCG
>NW_007204459.1:0-881 GCF_000164805.1 Carlito syrichta | reverse complement strand
GTCCACACCCGGCTGATTTCTTGATTTATTGTAGAGAGGAGGACTCCCCAAGTTGCCCAGGTGGGTCTCGAACCCGCGGGCTTAGGTTCTCCTCTCCCCGCAGCCTCCTCAATCGCAGGATTACAGGCTGAGTCACGGAACCTGGCTATTTTCTGTTATGGTTTGGAGCTGGAGTCTCACTCTGTCGCCCACACTGGAGTGCAGTGGCCGCTCCCGGCCACCGCAGCCTCGACCCGCTGGGCTCCGGCGATCCTTCAACTTCAGCCTTCTAAGTAGCTCTAAATACAGGCGCGTGCTACCGCGCCCGGCTAATTTTTGGATGTATTGGAGAGATGATTCTTGCCCGTTTCTCTTTTCTAATGTAATATTTGTGTGCGATCTGCAAACTCCAATTTCGTATCACATTGGAGATTTGTTATCAGAAGCTACATCCTTCCTTAACTGCCTCCTGCTTCCCGTTCCGGTCATGGTCCTTCCGCGGAACTTGCTCCATGACACCAGGGTGACTGACTGTCAGTCTGGTATGGCTCCAGGTCCCTCCTTTCCTGGGCACTGCTCTCAAGAGCAGCCTTCACTGGATCAGGCGTAGCTCCTAGACCTCACACCTTCTTCTGTGTAATGGTGTGAAAGAGCTCCATGGAGCTCATGCTGGCACAAGAGCCAAAGATACAACATATTCAAGTCCAAGTGTCTGTATTATTATTCTATGCTATTCTGCCATAGAAGTTCAGTCGACATTTGAACTCCCATGTATGCTAATTATTCAGGACACAGGCTCGAATCTCTTGACAGTGGGCCCTTCGACCCATTGTGGTTGAGGAAATATGGAGGAGCAGCACGAAAGGAAATGGAAAGCTTGATAGGATTGCCTTCTTTGAAAT
>NW_007204458.1:0-781 GCF_000164805.1 Carlito syrichta | reverse complement strand
CACCGCAGCCTCGACCCGCTGGGCTCCGGCGATCCTTCAACTTCAGCCTTCTAAGTAGCTCTAAATACAGGCGCGTGCTACCGCGCCCGGCTAATTTTTGGATGTATTGGAGAGATGATTCTTGCCCGTTTCTCTTTTCTAATGTAATATTTGTGTGCGATCTGCAAACTCCAATTTCGTATCACATTGGAGATTTGTTATCAGAAGCTACATCCTTCCTTAACTGCCTCCTGCTTCCCGTTCCGGTCATGGTCCTTCCGCGGAACTTGCTCCATGACACCAGGGTGACTGACTGTCAGTCTGGTATGGCTCCAGGTCCCTCCTTTCCTGGGCACTGCTCTCAAGAGCAGCCTTCACTGGATCAGGCGTATCTCCTAGACCTCACACCTTCTTCTGTGTAATGGTGTGAAAGAGCTCCATGGAGCTCATGCTGGCACAAGAGCCAAAGATACAACATATTCAAGTCCAAGTGTCTGTATTATTATTCTATGCTATTCTGCCATAGAAGTTCAGTCGACATTTGAACTCCCATGTATGCTAATTATTCAGGACACAGGCTCGAATCTCTTGACAGTGGGGCCTTCGACCCATTGTGGTTGAGGAAATATGGAGGAGCAGCACGAAAGGAAAATGGGAAAGCTTGATAGGATTGGCCTTCTTTGAAATTATGGGAAGTAATGTGGAAGTTATATTTGAAAGCATTAGAACACTTCACTGAGAATAAAAGCCTTCTTTAGTTCTTTTCAGTAAACCGATTTGGATTTTCCCCCTGATTTCCATC
>NW_007204457.1:0-1297 GCF_000164805.1 Carlito syrichta | reverse complement strand
AGGCGCGGGCGCCTCCTCGTACCAGTGATCCCGTGTCCCTGCCCTCCCGCTGCTGGCTGGGGTCACTGGGGGGCTGACGTGGGGAGTCCTGGGTGTCCTTTTCCAAGGCGGCGCCAAAAGGGGTGGCGGAGCCAGAGTTGAAAAGCCGGGGTGCAACCGGCAGGTGGCGCCGTTCTCGGGGCGTCAGGTCTCCCATCCAAGGGCTCGGCGGGAGCGTCCCTGCTTAGCTTCCCAGCCGGTGGGGCATCCTGCGCCTGCGCGCCATGAAGCGCCCCGCCGCCCGGGTCGCCGAGGGCGCGCCTTTAAGGGCCGGCTGCGCCGAGTGCCCAAAAGGGCCCCCGGAGGCCCGTCGGCAGGGCGCCGGGAGAGACGGGCGTGCGGGCCATCCCGTGGGAGCGCGGAAGCCGAGCCCTTCGGGACACAGACACCCTCCCGCTTGTCAGCCGGCGGCCGGATCACCTAGCCCGCAGCCCGCCCCACCCAAAAAGGCACACACGTGCACACGCACGCTCTCAGGCACGCCCGCCGAGACTCGGACGGCGAACCCTCCCCTGGGAGAGAGACAGAGAGAGAGGACAAAGCAGGACAGGAAAATTGAGAAGACGCGACAGTGGCTCAGACACACATCAATACCAGGAGAAAAAGAGACGCAGCGCGGAGAGAAAAAGGCAGAAAGATACAGAGAGACAGGAAAGAGGGAGACAGTGTTTGGGGAGGGCCCAATGCCTGGGGAAGCCTCTCGACCGCAGCATTGCCTGGTCGTGAGGTCTCCCATCCAAGCGCTCCCCCGGAGCCACCCTGCTTACCATCCCAGCCTGGGGCGCACCCTGCGCCTTTGCGCCCTGAGGCGCCCTGCAGGCGGCAGCCGGGATGCGCGCCCTCAAGTACCTGCCGGGCTGGATGCCCCGCAGGCCCACCGGGTGCCTGTAAGCAGGGCGCCGCGGGAGACAGGCGGGCGGGGCATCCCGCGGGAGGGGTGGAGCCGAGCCCTTCGGAAGACAGACGCCCTCCCACTCGTCAGCCGGCAGCCGGATCCTCGACCCCACAGCCACCCTGACCGCGAAAGGCACACACGTACACACGCACGCTCTCGGGCACGCACGCAGAGACCCTGAGGGCGAAACATGCCCTGGGAGACAAACGGAGAGAGACGGAGAAGCAGGACAGAAAAAATGAGAAGACGTGACAGTGGGTCCCACACATAGATACCATGAGAAAAAGAGACGCAGCGCGTAGAGCAAGAGGCAGAGAGATACAGAGAGACAGGAAAGAGGGAGACAGTGTTTGGGGAGGGGGG
>NW_007204456.1:0-798 GCF_000164805.1 Carlito syrichta | reverse complement strand
CCATTTCCTTTAAGGTTTTCAAGTTTGTTTCCATACAAGTGTACGTAGTAGTCTCTAATGATCTTTGTATTTCTTCAGGGTCAGATGTGACTTCATCTTTTGTGTTTCTGATTGTGCTTATTTGGTTTTTTTCTCGTTTTTTCTTGGTCAGTCTAGCTAGGGGACCATCGATTTTGTTTATCCTTTCGAAGAACCAGCTTTTTGTTTCATTGATTTTTTGTATTATCTTTTTGTCTTCTATGTCCTGGATTTGGGCTTTTATTTTGGTGATCTGGATTCTTCTGCTGAAATTAGGGTTTTTGTGGTCTTGCTTTTCCAGCTTCTTTAGGTGGCTTGTTAGGTTGTGAGTTTCTGTTCCTTCCATTTTCTTCATGTGTGTTTATATGGATATAAATGCCCCTCTTACTACAGCTTTCAGGGCATCCCAGAGATTTTGGTAAGATGTTTCTTCATTTTCATTTGTTTCCAGGTATCTTTTGATCACTGTTTTGATTTCGTCGTTGACCCAGGAGTTGTTTAGCATCATGCTGTTTAGTGTCCACGTCTTTGTGGGGTTTGGGGGGACTTTGTTGGTGTCAATGTTTATTTTTATTCCACTGTGGTCCGAGAAGGCGCTTGGTAGAATTTCGGTCCTTTTAAATTTGCTTATGCTTGATTTATGGCCGAGTATGTGGTCGATCTTAGAATATGTTCCATGTGGTGATGAGTAGAACGTGTATTCTGTGGTCTTTGGATGGAGTGTTCTATAGGTATCAATTAAGTCCATTTGGTCCAAAGTCACATTGATGTTCCAGATCT
>NW_007204455.1:0-1353 GCF_000164805.1 Carlito syrichta | reverse complement strand
TGAGATACAGTCTAAATTCATACATGATCCTTAAAAAATATTTCTTGCTGGCTCGGTAGCTCAGCATGTGATCCCCAGCGCTTTGGGAGGCCGACGTGAGTGGATTGCCTAAGCCCGTGAGTTCGAGAACCTCTGAGTAACTTAGCGAGACTTCATCTCTACAGTAAATCAAAAAATTAGTCGGGCATGGTAGCATGCGCCTGTACTTCCAGCTACTTGGAAGGCTGAGGTGGAAGGATCGCCGGAGCCCCGCAGGTCGAGACAGCAGTGGCTGGAGGCAGCCAGTGACCTCTAGTCTGGATGACAGTGAGACTCCAACTTAAAAATAAATAAATAAATATAGTAAAAATAAAAAATAGTTTCTCAATATAATCAGTGAAATATTTACCTACACTTTCACAGAGCAAACTACTTAGAAGAGGTTTACAAAACCCTAAGTATACCATGTAACAAAAATAAATCAAAACACTCATTTATTTTGTTTTTCATATTTTGCTATTTATCAGAAAAATGAATGGCTAGATGAATTGTGTACATATTAAGGAAAAATTGCCTGCAGCATTCGTATTTATACAGCTTAAAAACATAATGTAGATGCAGGTTCCTGATGAGTATATATAATTCCATGTTTCCTTTATGAACCTTGATAATACATTACCTACATATGGTATCTATGGAGAACAAAAATTTAAGAAAAACAGAATAAATATAAGCCTAAAATGTAGCCAGGCATGGTAGCTCGAGCCTGTAATTCCGGCTCCTCGGAAGGCTGAGGCGGAAGGATCGCCGGAGCCCAACAGGTCGAGGCTGCGGTGGACGGGAGTGGGGGAACTCCCAGGGGAACGAGGTGAATACTTTAAAGTAGTCTTCTATTACTTGTACTGAGTGGTGACTTCATGGATTTTCAATTTTTTGTGTTGTTTTCTGAGTTGTTTTTTGAGTCTTGGAAGGCCTGGTACCAGGACTTTGAGCAGGTACCAGGTCCCCGACCCTTGCTAGGAGTCTTCCAAGACAGAACCGGAAACCCGAGAGACCCAGAAAGCCATCCGAACAAAGGGCGGTCCAAGAGCGTACATTCAAATATGTGTGTGTGGATGAAAAATAAAAGGGGATGACTCACCAAAGGCGCAGATAGGCATAACGTAGCTGTTGGAGTTTCAAGGTCCTTCGTGGAGTTACTTCGCCAGTCAGAGAGGACAGAGCAAAGAAACCTAGCACTTTGTCTCCCACCCTTACAGGCTCTGGCGGTTCGAACTTTCCTTTGGGGACTTTCTTGCCTCCCTAGGGAGTAGCCCTAGGCAAAGACCGTCAGTTGTCCTCTGAGATGCAGCTCGGTCCACGGGGAAACTCCGA
>NW_007204454.1:0-688 GCF_000164805.1 Carlito syrichta | reverse complement strand
CCGCGGGAGGGCAGGCCACGGGATCACGGTAACGAGGAGGCACCGGTGCTGGCGTGCGGGACGCTGGGAGGGCCAGGCGGGTGGTTCCGCGCCGCGGCAATACCCTTGGACCGTTGTAGCCCCACGGCCCCCTGCCCTCCCATGGGAGGAAGCCTCCGGATTCGGGGTGCGGGCACGGGACGTCCCAGGCAGCCTGAGAAACGCAGAACTGGGGCTGCCTTGGGAAGCCCCAGAGCGCACCCTGCCCCTCCTTGAAAAGCGCCCGATCCCCGGATGACCCTGGGGCTGCCAGGTCCACCATCGGAGCGGGCCCCGACGCCCCCCAGGGTCGCACAACCCCTGCAGAGGCCGAATCTCAGGGATCCAAGCGCCCTGCGTGGATGGCGGACCCGGTGAGTCTAGGGAAAGGAGGCCACGCAGGGGGTGGCGGCTCACTGCAGGCTTCCGGCCTTCCCCTCCAGCACGCTGTGCGTGTTGGGATTGTCCTTTGGAAGATGTGGCAAGACTTGGAAACCGTCGCCATGTCTGCCCTGCTAGCGTGTGCTGGCGGCGGGCGGGCGTCGCCCTTGGAAGCCGGCAGCCGGAGGTGGCATTGGGCCCCCCAAACTTTGTGGCCGTCTTTCCTGTCCCTCTCTGTCTTTCTGCCTGTTTCTCGCTCCGCTGCGTCTCTTTTCTCTCGGTATATATG
>NW_007204453.1:0-1835 GCF_000164805.1 Carlito syrichta | reverse complement strand
CCATTCATGTAAGGAATGTGCTTGTTTATAAATGATGATACATCATCACCAATTCACTTGGCTTCCATAACCTCATTTCCTTCCTGTGTCTGTCCAGTCGCAAATCCATTGCTACCCTGGGGTAGTATATTAACCCAAATCACAGTCTGAATGGCACTTTTTGGCTTGGGTTCCTCTCATTTGTTTATCTTTGGCTGAGCTAGGAAATGCAACTGGAAAATGATTCAGCACAAGCTGTTCAGCTGGGAGCCCTCTCTCTGTCTCATCCAACTCTGCCCTGAAATGATCTGAAGTGGCCAGTATAGGATGAAGCAATGCTTATATGGCCCACAGGTGGGGTTTATTTAAGTGTATGCCCCATGGTCTTTCTGAGTCAGCACAGAAAATATTAATACATGACTCTACCCCCAAGCCACAGAGAGTAAGAGCAACACAGCCCCACAACTTGATGCCATGTTTGGGATCTTCTGAGTCCTGATATAGCCCTAAGTTGCCGTGTTTGGGTCTACTAAGTCAAGATATAGCATGAGAAGTGAGGTCACAGGTGTACAAAAAAGAGTCCTGTACATAAACTCAAGAATGAGTCCAAGGCCTGGCACTGAGATTAAAGAGTTTGATTCAACAATTCTTTTATGTCAAAGTCAATGTCAAAACACTTACACTTATAACAGCTTCATCAGACAAGACAAAATTGGGGTTTCACTTAAAGAATCATCTGACACCCTCAGTAATGAAAGGAAACAGAGGAATCCTAATCAATTTTCCTTTTTTAAATGGCAAGTTAAACTCTTGCCCATTTTTGAACTACTGTTCTATTCAGAGAACTATTATTCATAAGTTAAGTATCCATTTCTAAGTTCTTATGAACATCATGCAGGAGACAGCCATGGAGTACCCAAGCGTTAAGCAAAAGTGCTGGCCTTGTGGTCTGCATCACTTCCCAGGGAATAAACCGGTTTTGCTCAGGCATCGTAGAAGCATTGCTGCAAATGCCACCAGCATTATTCAAAGCAGAATAAGCCACATGATGCTCTCTGTCCACGTACTCTTGGCCTGTTATCCTTCCTTTCATCATTACTAATCTCTTAACTAGAACCTTTACAACTTTTTTAAAGTCCAAGGTTTTACAGCAGCATTTTAAGGTAAGGAATTTTGAGAAAATAAGATTTAAAGACTCACCCTTTAATGAGAGTGAAAAAGAAAACCACAAGCTAGGTAAGTATTTAGCAAAAGAGCCAGGTGCAATGGTCTGTAATCCCAACACTTTGGGAGGCTGAGGAGGGAGGATTGCTTAAACCTAAGAGTTCAAGGCTGGAATGAGCTGTGATCATGCCACTGCATGCCAGCATGGGTGAAAGAGTGAGACTGTTTCAGGGGGTGTGTGTGGGGGAAACAGTATTTAACATCTGAAGAAAATGCTTAATCCAATCATAGTTAAGTCTTAGCTACAAAACAAATTATTTGCTCATCTTGCTAAAAGAGGAAAATTGTTTTTTCTCCAACAAATAGTGGCAACTATAGTAGATATAGCCTGAGTTGTTAGCTGAAGTTAATGTAGATAAACTCAACTGGCTTAAAACGAGTCATGCTTCAAACTCTTGATTTAATGTTTAAATCTCTAGTGAAATTTCAATGACTATTTTTTTTTCTTCTCCCAAGCAGTAATCATAGTAAAAAAAAGCTACCAGATTGGTAGAACCAGTGGCTCTCTTGCTTTGGGTGTACTGACCAGGTTTTAGATTTATGTATCAGGAAAGCTACGCCCAAGACTTCCTGGGTTCAAGTTCCAGTTCCAGCTCACACAGCAACATGACACTGGGCAGGTTAATTACCCG
>NW_007204452.1:0-879 GCF_000164805.1 Carlito syrichta | reverse complement strand
CAACTTTTAAAGTCCAAGGTTTACAGCAGCATTTTAAGGTAAGGAATTTGAGAAAATAAGATTTAAAGACTCACCCTTTAATGAGAGTGAAAAAGAAAACCACAAGCTAGGTAAGTATTTAGCAAAAGAGCCAGGTGCAATGGTCTGTAATCCCAACACTTTGGGAGGCTGAGGAGGGAGGATTGCTTAAACCTAAGAGTTCAAGGCTGGAATGAGCTGTGATCATGCCACTGCATGCCAGCATGGGTGAAAGAGTGAGACTGTTTCAGGGGGTGTGTGTGGGGGAAACAGTATTTAACATCTGAAGAAAATGCTTAATCCAATCATAGTTAAGTCTTAGCTACAAAACAAATTATTTGCTCATCTTGCTAAAAGAGGAAAATTGTTTTTTCTCCAACAAATAGTGGCAACTATAGTAGATATAGCCTGAGTTGTTAGCTGAAGTTAATGTAGATAAACTCAACTGGCTTAAAACGAGTCATGCTTCAAACTCTTGATTTAATGTTTAAATCTCTAGTGAAATTTCAATGACTATTTTTTTTTCTTCTCCCAAGCAGTAATCATAGTAAAAAAAAGCTACCAGATTGGTAGAACCAGTGGCTCTCTTGCTTTGGGTGTACTGACCAGGTTTTAGATTTATGTATCAGGAAAGCTACGCCCAAGACTTCCTGGGTTCAAGTTCCAGTTCCAGCTCACACAGCAACATGACACTGGGCAGGTTAATTACCCTTTACTTATCTGCAACAAAGGGATGATAACTGTACCTATTTCATAAAGTTTTTATGAGGATTAAATAAATAAAAACTTGATGAGGGTTCAGAATAATTAAGGATGCCGTGTGTGCTCAATAAATGTTCCTTGCATCATAGAATATGATTA
>NW_007204451.1:0-868 GCF_000164805.1 Carlito syrichta | reverse complement strand
AAAAAAAAGCTACCAGATTGTTAGAACCAGTGGCTCTCTTGCTTTGGGTGTACTGACAGGTTTAGATTTATGTATCAGGAAAGCTACGCCAAGACTTCCTGGGTTCAAGTTCCAGTTCCAGCTCACACAGCAACATGACACTGGGCAGGTTAATTACCCTTTACTTATCTGCAACAAAGGGATGATAACTGTACCTATTTCATAAAGTTTTTATGAGGATTAAATAAATAAAAACTTGATGAGGGTTCAGAATAATTAAGGATGCCGTGTGTGCTCAATAAATGTTCCTTGCATCATAGATATGATTAGTCTCTCAGAAGCAATAGTATTCCTGTGTTTGCATTTAAGTGAGTGTATTTTTTTTGTGTCGGAGTCTCACTCTATAGCCCAGACCGGAGTGCAGTGGCACGCTCCCGGCCACCGCAGCCTCAATCTGCTGGGCTCCAGCAATCCTTCCACCTCAGCCTTCTAAGTAGCCAGAACTACAGGCGCGTGTTACCACGCCCGGCTAATTTTGTATTTATTGTAGAGACAAGGTCTTGTCAAGTTGCCCGGGTGGGTCTCGAACCCACGGGCTCAGACAGTCCACTCACTTTGGCCTCCCAAAGTGCTGGGATGTCAGGCTGAGCCACCGAGCCCGGCCAAAGTTAATGTATTAAATGTACTTGACAAACTGAAGTCCAGGACATTACATTCCACTTATTATCATCGTGATTTATTTCTTAAGTAGTATTTCAAAGTTAAATAACACATATGGGTTTGGGAGTCAGGCTGCCTAGGGTTCCATTTATTTAGTAGTGAAATGAGCAAGTTACTATCTCTCAGCCTCAGCTTCCTTATCAATAGCAAGAATATCAATAACACACCG
>NW_007204450.1:0-933 GCF_000164805.1 Carlito syrichta | reverse complement strand
GCTTCCCAGTACCGTCAGTCATTTTCTTATAGTATTACATTGGATATTCAAGGTCCATTATATGAGTGAGAACATGTGATACTTCGATCTTTGTTTCTGTGAGATGTCACTCAGTATTATAGACTCTAGTTCCATCCAAGTTGATGCGAAATTCATGATTTTGTTCTTTTTTATAGCTGTGTAGTATTCCATCATGTATATGTACCACATTTTTTTAATCCAGTCCTCTTTCGATGGGCAGCATGGTTGCTTCCTGGTTCTTGCTATTGTGAACAATGCTGCGATAAACATATGTGTGCAATTATCTTTTTTATAGAGTGATTTGAGTTCTTCAGGGTATATTCCCAGTAGGGGGATTGCAGGGTCATATGGAAGGTCGATTTTTAGAGCTTTTAGGAATCGCCACACTGCTTTACACAGAGGTTGCACTAGTTTACACTCCCACCAACAGTGTAGAAGTGTTCCCTTTTCACCACACCCTCTCCAGCAGCTGTTATTTTTTGAGTTGTTGATAATTGCCATTCTGATTGGAGTTAGGTGGTATCTCAGTGTGGTTTTGATTTGCATCTCCCTGATGATTAGTGAGGTTGAGCATTTCTTCATGTGTATGTTGGCTGCTCGGATGTCTTCTTTTGTGAAGTGTCTGTTCATATCTTTTGCCCATTTTATAATGGGGTTGTTTGTTTTCTTCTTTTCAGTACATTTCAGTTCCTTGTAGATGCAGGATATTAAGCCTTTGTCAGACCTGGAGTTGGCAAATACTTTTTCCCAGTCTGTAGGCTGTCTCCCTGCTCTCTTGATGGTTTCTTTGGCTTTGCAGAAGCTTGTCAGTTTAATAAGGTCCCACTTGTCTATTTTCTCTCTTATGAGCTGTGGGTTTTGGGTTTTGTTCAAGAACTGGATGACACTTCCAATTTCCATGAGGTTATTTCC
>NW_007204449.1:0-1119 GCF_000164805.1 Carlito syrichta | reverse complement strand
CAACTGACCCTAACTGCAAACTAATTTACCAGCTTGAAAAGAAAACTAGAAATCAGATCTGAAAGGACATTGGACTTAAACGAAATGTCTCAGAGTGTGCTTCATTGATTCTATTAGTTTAATAACTTAATTCTATTCCTACTGTATTGTTCCCTTTTTTCATTTTTCCTTTTCCTTTTCTTCTCTTTTCTTCTCTCTGTAAACCATATCTTTGTATAGAGGAACAGCACACTAATAAGGTGGTTGGTTAGCTTGTATGTTAGCATCACTATATGTTTTATTTTTATTTTTTATTTTTTGTATGAGAGTTGGTTCGTCTGTAGCTGTGGTCTATTGTTTGTATTGGTTTCAGTATAGGCCTCTCTCTCTATTTGTTGGCACACTTGTTTGTTTCCCCCCTTACTCCTCTATCTCTCCACTCCCCTCTTCAACCCACTATCTGCTCCATTCTCTCCCCTCTGATAACCACATTTTATTTCAGGGAGTAAACCTACAGCCCCACTGCATGGACAGATTTCAGGGCAGTGGGAAGTGGGTTCCACATTATCCACACACCTGTCAGTGAATACCAGGACCTGCAGATAGATTTTGAATCACAGATCCCCCCTTAAGTAAATCTCAAAACTGCAAAAAGGAGCACCCCCAACCTACAGTGCAACTCCAGATTGAACAAAGTAAGAGGGCATACACAAAGAATAGGAGATTGAACAAACAGAAGTAAAACCAATCCCTTTACCCCTGAATAACAGAATTAAAGAAGACGGTGACATGGAGGGAAGGGAAAAGTAGGGAGAGGGAAAAATTGCATAAATGAAGAAAAACCAAAAGAAGAATATAGGTCTCACACAGACCCCTGGGAAATCAGACACTGAGAAAACAGATTCTGGAACACAAACAATGAAGAGCCCCCAGAATGACTGGTTACATGCAACAAACCCAGACATCAAGACATTAATGGAGAGAATTAAAAAAATTGAGGAGAGATAAGAGGAAAATAAGAAGGAGCTGATGTCAGAAATGACAGCAGTAAAGAATACTATGATGGAAATGAACAACAGACTAATAAGCATGGAAAAGCAGAATCAGCCAAGCAGAAGAAAGAATCTCAGAGCTCGAAGA
>NW_007204448.1:0-1327 GCF_000164805.1 Carlito syrichta | reverse complement strand
CATTCAATTCCATTCCATTCCTCTCCATTCCATTCCATTTTTCTCTCTTCCTTTCCATTAAATACCTTTCTTCTCCATTCCATTCCATTCCATTCCATACCTCTCCACTCCATTGCACTCCTCTCCACTCCATTCCATTCCAGTTCATTCGATTAGGCTCCATTCCATTCCACTCCACTCCTTTCCACACCACTCTGTTCCATTCCATTCCGTTCCATTCCACTCCACTCCACTTATTTCCCTTCCATTCCATTCATTCCATTAACTCCTTTATATCCCCTTCCTCTTCATTCCAATCCATTCCTCTCCATTCCAGTCCATTCCATACCATTTCTCTCCTATTCCATTTCTCTCCATTCCATTCCATTCCACTCCATTCCATTCCATTCCATTCTTTTCCATTCCTCTCCATTCTATTTCATTCCTCTCCCTTCTATTCCGTTCCTCTCCATTCCATTCCATTCTTCTCCATTTCATTCCATTCCATTGTATTCCGTTCCATTCCTCTCCATTCCATTCCTCTCTGTTTCATTCCATTGTATTTCATTCCTTTCTAATCCTCTCCATTCCATTCCTTTCCTTTCCATTCCATTCCACTCCTCCCCATTCCATTCTTATCCTCTCCATTCCTTTGGATTCCCTTCCATTCCATTCCCCTCCATTCTATTCCACATTTATCCCATTCCAATCCATTCCTCTCCATCTCATTGCTTTCTATTCATCTCCATTCCATTCCACTACTCTCCATTTCTTTCCATTACTCTCTATTCCATTTTGTTCCATTTTATTCCATTCCTCTCCATGCCGTTCCATTCCATTCCACTACGTTCCATTCTATTCCATTCCTCTCCATATCATTTCATTCCATTCCAATCTATTCCATTCCATTCCATTCCTCTTCGTTCATTTCCATTCCATTCCTCTCCATGTGACTACAATCCCTCTGCAATGGGTGCTCCAGTGACTCACATTCCTCTGTGATGTATTCCAAAGCCAATGACCCATCTCTGTGAAAAATGTCCCAGTGACTGATTCCCCTCTGTGAACAGTCCTCCAGTGACTAGCTATCCTCTGTAATTGCTGCCAATGAACTGGGTTTCCTAAAAAATGACGGCCTCAGTGACTAGTCCTTCTCCATTATGGGTGCCATAATCACTGTGACTCTTGGTGATTTGTGCACCCAGTGACATGCCCTTCTCAATAATGTGTGCCATAGTGACTAACACCCTTCTGTATGGATGTCGAGCCCTTCTCCATACTGGGTGCCAAGGTGACAAGTCCTCTGTAGTGATCCCTTCATCACTGATGAGTGTTTCAATGACTTAAC
>NW_007204447.1:0-1778 GCF_000164805.1 Carlito syrichta | reverse complement strand
CAGTGACTTATGACTGCAACTGCAATATTATGGGAGTCTTATCTAGGAGAATTGCTTGAGGCCAGAAGTTTGAGACCAGACTGATAAGCGTAGCAAGATCCCATGCCTGGAACACACTGGCACCTCTAGCTGTTCAGGAAGCTGAGAAAGGAGGATCGTTGAGCCCAAGAATCTGAGAATGAAACCACGACTGCAAGCCAGACAGGGCAACAAAATGAGATCCTGTCTATAAAACACAAAATATGTTGATCTACAGGAGATAAACCTTGAATTAGAAAACTTGAATCTCTTATAATGGACAGTAAGCCCATCTGCTCTGCCTTAGAGTGAGACATTTAAAAAAATATACTAGGCATTTAGGATTTCTGCATTTTGTTCTGGAGGGAGACACTGTCTCTTTATTTTAAAGCTATAAACAGACTTATTATTTGCTACTTAGGGAGGAAAAGTCTAACACCAAAGCTGTTGTCTATAGAAACATTGTTGAAAAACATAACAAAAACCAGTGTGCCTTACAAGATATGTGAAAGCATAAGAGACCAATGAGAAAGAAAATTATCTGCTAGCATTATCTACTAGTTCCAACTTTTCTGTATAATTTCTAAAGCTGTTTATTGATTTTTGTCCTCTCTATAGATCATATGTGTCTGATTTTTTGAAACGCAGGCGATTTTTGATTAGATGTTAGATTTAATTTAATTGTAGGATTTATTTTGAGAAATTTTGGACTTTCTTTAGATATATAATTGAATTTTCATGTTTTCTTAGAAAAAAATCGGCACTCTAGAGGTTGACTTCTCTACCTCTTGTCCTCAGAGCAGGCATTACTACAAGTCTAGTATAGCCCAAATACTGATGCTACTGAGGTAATATTCATCTAAATGTTCTTTCTAATATCTATATGGAGACCTTTCCATTTGCACTGACAAAAACATGAAGTATTCCCTGTTCTGTTTGTACGCAGGGAATTTTTTAGACTATTGCTCTCTAATTGTGATTTTCTGGCTTTGAAGAAATTTCTTCTCACATAGGAATAGATTAGAACTCAGTCAAAGGCTCATGGGAACTCTGTGAAGGTTTCTGAATCTCAATTTTTCTATAGCTCCTTTTACAGTATTCTGCTCCACAAATTCTAATTGCCTTCAACTTCCTCTACTCTGATGTATTTTTTCTTAATCTTACAATAATGTAAGTTAGGCTTGCTTGTTTGTTTGTTTTACTCTGTGTGGTGACCTGAAAACTGCAGGCAGGAAGCTGACGTAATTTTAGAGCTCACCTCATTGTTTTTCTTTCTCTTTGTGACAGTAGTGATTTGATATTTGTCTCCAATATGTAGCAACTTTTGTTACATATGTTTTCTTGGGTTTCCTAGTTGCTTACAGTAGATAGATACGTCGTGTTTCTTGTTCTAGATTACTGTCTGAGACTAGAGTAATCAGTCAGAAAGGCGGTGCCGATCTCTTTTCTTTCTTTCTTTCTTTTTGAGTTGGAGTCTCGCTCTGTCGCCCAGACTGGAGTGCAGTGGCTGCTCCCAGCCACCGCAGCCTGGACCTGCTGGGCTCCGGCGCTCCTTCTGCCTCAGCCTTCCGAGTAGCTGGAACAACAGGCTCGCGCTACCACGCCCGGCTAAGTTTGGGTTTATTGTGGAGATGAGATCTTGCCAAGTTGCCCAGGTGGTTCTCGAACCCACGGGCTCAGGCAATCCACTCACCTCGGCCTCCCAAGCGCGAGATTATAGGCTGAGCCACGGAGTCCCGGCTCCTATCTCTTTTCTTTTA
>NW_007204446.1:0-820 GCF_000164805.1 Carlito syrichta | reverse complement strand
GGCTAAGCAAGCCTATGGAGGTAAGATTATGGCAGGCAAGTAAAGAGTTAAATAAGGATGGGCACTGTGTTCATGCCTATAATCCCAGCACTCTGGGAGGCAGAGGTGAGAAGATTGCGTGAGCCCACAGGTTCAAGACCAGCTTAGGCAACTTGGCAAGACCTCATTTCTCTTAAATAAATAAATAAAAATAAAATAAAATATCTAAGAAAAATTAAAAATTATTAAATAAAATGACCAGAATCTTTGAAAAACTTAGAGGAGATGCTGATTTAAGAGGTAGGCAGTAAAATCATGTACCATCTTCACTAAGTGGCAGAAAGGAAGGGACTTCCAGCCCCTGGAGCTCAGGGTGCCAAAAGACCCTTGTGTGGGATCGACCAGAGCCCAGAAGGCCTCACTCAGACTGTCTTATGTCAAGACACAAAAACTAAGGAGCTGCAGGGTGTTCCCTCTTTGCCCTCTCCTCAAGAAGCCCCAGACCCCAAACTCCAACACAAGAGCCAGGCAGCATAGAAGGATGTCTCAGCTTAGGGCCCTAAAGGGTCTGAAGCATGGATGAGGAGGGACTGGTACCATGTCATGCAGCTGCTGCAGCAAATCGCCACCAACTTGGGGCTTAGCACAAGAGTCTGTTCTCTCACAGTTTTGGGGGCCAGAAGTCTGGAATCCTGCAGTGGGCAGGGCCACAATCCCTCCAAAGACTCCAGGGAGGAACCTTCCTGGCTCTGCCAGGCTCTGGTGACCCTAGGTTCCCTGGGCTTGTGGCTGCCTCAATATAATATCTGTCTTCTCCTCACATGGCCTTCACGTGTGTGTG
>NW_007204445.1:0-1579 GCF_000164805.1 Carlito syrichta | reverse complement strand
ATGTCTTTTGAGAATAAAATTAATTGCCTTTTGATGCAATTAAAGTAACAGGCAGAGTGAGTCATTGCAATTACATTACTCTTAAATTAAAAACGTAAATACAAGTGTGGTGCAGGGTCTCCCTGTCTCAGATGACACTCTCCGACGTCAGTTCCTGGCTCAGCCCTCATGGCTGGTGCTGGGTGTTTATTAAGGGGCTGGTGGCCCTTGGCAGAGGGTGAGCTGCTGCACACACCAGAGCCATCAAATTGACATGGCCCATGCAGATGGCTCCATCCCGTTCATGGAAGCAGACAGGTCCCAGTTGGCCGGGACAAACATTTCAGTCATCCCTTAGAAAGTATCACTTTCAAAAGCTCGATTAAAAGATTATCTGTGTATAATATATCTGGGTTTACAAGGCATTCGGATTTCATCATTTCCAATTCCCAGTCCCCCAAACGAGCATGCTTACATTTGACATCACAAGTCGCCAGCCCACGAGGATTTTCCTTTGGTTTCCTCAAATGCTAATTATGTAACAAGTCTCATTCAGTTCATATGATTCACTTGAGCAGTAGGTACTTCGTTTACATTCAACAGTCAAAAGGGATGTGAAGCCTCTCTTATTCCTCCAAAACAATCATGCTGTGTGCCCAGCTCCTTTGTGTGCAGTGTTCACATCCACCAGCACTGTGAGTGAGATCGGACTCAGAGCCACCACCAGCAGGTCTGTTCTGTCCTGTGAATACAGAGGATGAGTATTAAGTCATTCGCTCACCAGCACAACTTGAGCAGATTTGTATATGCCTGTGAGAGTAGCCTCCAACTAAGAATGCACGCCGAAACTCTGACTGCCCCAAATGCTAATAAATGCATTGGACCAGGATCTGGTTGAAGTGGTGTGTTTTCAAACCCTTTAGCTCTCATGGATAAGAGCAAAGGGTTATTTTGTGTCTGAAAACAAACATATTTCTGGAATCATTAATACACAATCTCCTAAACCTTATTTCTGGAGAAAATTACATATACTGTCTTTATTGTAAATGCTTTTTCTTAAATTACAGGAGAGAAGTGTGCAAAACAAATCTGTGAACAAATCCGAATTCCAGAAATCAAACTCTTTTTATTTCCATTAACTCAAAGAATTTCTATGGAAGGAAATCCTTTTCAGAGGGGTTCTTCCAGCTGGGTGGGTTGTGGGAGGCAAGGCCATGATAGCATGCCCTCCAGAGGCTGTGAGATCACCATGGTAACTGTCCCTTCCCTATCAATAAGCAAGAGCTATAGACATCAATATTCTGAAAAAGCCGCTTCCTTTTCCATGGTTATGACAATATGAACTAGTTTCAAGACTGAAATGTAACTCTTTTTGTGCAAAACAAACAATATCTTTGCTGATGGAAGTATTTTACTAGAATTCGGTGTAGATAAATACAAAAATTTTGAAGTCGGCCATTGTAGTCTGGTTTCAAGCAAGGCAAAATCTGTGCCCTAAGTCATTCAAGGGTGCTACAGCTGCAGGGAGTGGTGTGTGTAGGTCCAGGAAGAAGAAAAAGGAATAAATGACACATCAGAAACTAAGGTGGCAACAATAAAA
>NW_007204444.1:0-921 GCF_000164805.1 Carlito syrichta | reverse complement strand
TTTGTGTCTGAAAACAAACATATTTCTGGAATAATTAATACACAATCTCTAAACTTATTTCTGGAGAAAATCACATATACTGTCTTTATGTAAATGCTTTTTCTTAAATTACAGGAGAGAAGCGTGCAAAACAAATCTGTGAACAAATCCGAATTCCAGAAATCAAACTCTTTTTATTTCCATTAACTCAAAGAATTTCTATGGAAGGAAATCCTTTTCAGAGGGGTTCTTCCAGCTGGGTGGGTTGCGGGAGGCAAGGCCATGATAGCATGCCCTCCAGAGGCTGTGAGATCACCATGGTAACTGTCCCTTCCCTATCAATAAGCAAGAGCTATAGACATCAATATTCTGAAAAAGCCGCTTCCTTTTCCATGGTTATGACAATATGAACTAGTTTCAAGACTGAAATGTAACTCTTTTTGTGCAAAACAAACAATATCTTTGCTGATGGAAGTATTTTACTAGAATTCGGTGTAGATAAATACAAAAATTTTGAAGTCGGCCATTGTAGTCTGGTTTCAAGCAAGGCAAAATCTGTGCCCTAAGTCATTCAAGGATGCTACAGCTGCAGGGAGTGGTGTGTGTAGGTCCAGGAAGAAGAAAAAGGAATAAATGACACATCAGAAACTAAGGTGGCAACAATAAAACAATGCATGCTCCCACCCAGCTCATGGAATTGTTTACAAGAAGCACACACCTCAATAGTTGTCAGTGTTTGTGACAACTTCTTATCAGTAATCATCTCTAGATATCTAACTGTTACCGAGCAGGGCAAAACGAAATCAACATTTTCCAAATGAAATATATCTCTTTCCCATGAGGGCAGCTAAGTTTTACTCGCCAGCATTGTTTTCATTGGCATCTCATTTCAGGTGTGCAAAATCAGCATTGCAAAATTATCACAAACACTGATTGCACAGC
>NW_007204443.1:0-1281 GCF_000164805.1 Carlito syrichta | reverse complement strand
TACAGGAGAGAAGCGTGCAAAACAAATCTGTGAACAAATCCGAATTCCAGAAATCAAACTCTTTTATTTCCATTAACTCAAAGAATTTCTATGGAAGGAAATCCTTTTCAGAGCGGTTCTTCCAGCTGGGTGGGTTGCGGGAGGCAAGGCCATGATAGCATGCCCTCCAGAGGCTGTGAGATCACCATGGTAACTGTCCCTTCCCTATCAATAAACAAGAGCTATAGACATCAATATTCTGAAAAAGCCGCTTCCTTTTCCATGGTTATGACAATATGAACTAGTTTCAAGACTGAAATGTAACTCTTTTTGTGCAAAACAAACAATATCTTTGCTGATGGAAGTATTTTACTAGAATTCGGTGTAGATAAATACAAAAATTTTGAAGTCGGCCATTGTAGTCTGGTTTCAAGCAAGGCAAAATCTGTGCCCTAAGTCATTCAAGGATGCTACAGCTGCAGGGAGTGGTGTGTGTAGGTCCAGGAAGAAGAAAAAGGAATAAATGACACATCAGAAACTAAGGTGGCAACAATAAAACAATGCATGCTCCCACCCAGCTCATGGAATTGTTTACAAGAAGCACACACCTCAATAGTTGTCAGTGTTTGTGACAACTTCTTATCAGTAATCATCTCTAGATATCTAACTGTTACCGAGCAGGGCAAAACGAAATCAACATTTTCCAAATGAAATATATCTCTTTCCCATGAGGGCAGCTAAGTTTTACTCGCCAGCATTGTTTTCATTGGCATCTCATTTCAGGTGTGCAAAATCAGCATTGCAAAATTATCACAAACACTGATTGCACAGCCCACTGTTTAGAGGTACAAAGTCAGACACCGGCAGGCATCAGTAAATGTTTGCAAATATGTGAATGAACGTATAGGCTAAACAAACAACTCCAGCTTGTACTTACATTTTGTTTCAACCTGGGGCACTAATGAGCTTAGTCAATGAGGAGGAAAAAATAATCAGCGACAGGAAGTGGGGTGTGGATCTTTTCACTTCTTCACAATTTCTAACACCCTCTTACTCGTCCACCAGACACTGCGCTGTTGCCATAATGATCACGTCCCACCCCCACTTAAAAGAGTTTCCTTACTCCACAAAAAATAATAATCTTTGGGAAAATAAAGAATAATCTTTATCCCTATTTCCCTGACAGAACCCAGTGCAGACACATACGTGCCTACCTGCATTCAAGAGCTTTCTAAATAAGACCGCCCTGACATGAGTCTCTTCCTTCTCCCATTCTTGTATACCTACCTATAAACATGTTTC
>NW_007204442.1:0-1451 GCF_000164805.1 Carlito syrichta | reverse complement strand
TTATCCATTATATAAGTTCTGGTATGAGTTTTATTTATTTCAAGAGTCATCCTACTTACTGTTTAAAATCAGCTTTCAGAGAACAAATATTTTCACAATTGATAAAACAATTCTACTTCACGTTTAAAACGTCAAGGTCTACATAAAGGATAAGGCACTTTAAATTCTACATAAACAAATAGTAGTTTAATAATAAATAGATAGCAAATCCATTTCAAAGGGAAGGTCTCAATAAAGCCCAATATATTCAGATTAGATTATCAGCACAGATATCGAAAGAGCTTACAGTGAGAAGTAGCTTCCCAAGAAATAATTTACCCCCGATCTTAAAGAGGAAACTCAGAACAACAGCAAACTTCCAACCGTTCTGTTCCCGAAAGACCGGCAGTCAACCACATTCAAAGTACTTCAGGTCATTAGTCTTCTCTTGCTGACGTTTATTGCATCTTCCTCTACTTTCCCTCACAGGGCTAGAGACAGAAACTTTAAAGATTCTCATTGTTCCCACCAGATCTCCATTCTTTTGAATGCTTTAAAAAAACACCTCAAAGGAGGATTTGACTCTTTGTTCACCACGGAAACACCTTCCCATTCATGTAAGGAATGTGCTTGTTTATAAATGATGATACATCATCACCAATTCACTTGGCTTCCATAACCTCATTTCCTTCCTGTGTCTGTCCAGTCACAAATCCATTGCTACCCTGGGGTAGTATATTAACCCAAATCACAGTCTGAATGGCACTTTTTGGCTTGGGTTCCTCTCTTTGTTTATCTTTGGCTGAGCTAGGAAATGCAACTGGAAAATGATTCAGCACAAGCTGTTCAGCTGGGAGCCCTCTCTCTGTCTCATCCAACTCTGCCCTGAAATGATCTGAAGTGGCCAGTATAGGATGAAGCAATGCTTATATGGCCCACAGGTGGGGTTTATTTAAGTGTATGCCCCATGGTCTTTCTGAGTCAGCACAGAAAATATTAATACATGACTCTACCCCCAAGCCACAGAGAGTAAGAGCAACACAGCCCCACAACTTGATGCCATGTTTGGGATCTTCTGAGTCCTGATATAGCCCTAAGTTGCCGTGTTTGGGTCTACTAAGTCAAGATATAGCATGAGAAGTGAGGTCACAGGTGTACAAAAAAGAGTCCTGTACATAAACTCAAGAATGAGTCCAAGGCCTGGCACTGAGATTAAAGAGTTTGATTCAACAATTCTTTTATGTCAAAGTCAATGTCAAAACACTTACACTTATAACAGCTTCATCAGACAAGAGAAAATTGGGGTTTCACTTACAGAATCATCTGACACCCTCAGTAATGAAAGGAAACAGAGGAATCCTAATCAATTTTCCTTTTTTAAATGGAAAGCTAAACTCTTGCCCATTTTTGAACTACTGTTCTATTCAGAGAACTATTATTCATAAGTTAAGTATCCCATTTCTAAGTTCTTA
>NW_007204441.1:0-623 GCF_000164805.1 Carlito syrichta | reverse complement strand
TATTGGTCTATTTAGGGTCTCAATTTCTTCTTGTTCTAACCTAGGTAGGTTGTGAGATGTCAGAAAATCCTCCATTTCCTTAAGGTTTTCAAGTTTGTTTCCATACAGGTGTACGTAATAGTCTCTAATGATCATTTGTATTTCTTCAGGGTCAGATGTGACTTCATCTTTTGTGCTTCTGATAGTGCTTATTTGGTTTTTTTCTCATTTTTTTCTTGGTCAGTCTAGCTAGGGGACCATCAATCTTGTTTATCCTTTTGAAGAACCAGCTTTTTGTTTCATTGATTTTTTGTATTATCTTTTTGTCTTCTATGTCCTGGATTTGGGCTTTTATTTTGGTGATCTGGATTCTTCTGCTGAAATTAGGGTTTTTGTGGTCTCACTTTTCCAGTTCCTTTAGGTGACTTGTTAGGTTGTGAATTTCTGTTCCTTCCATTTTCTTCATGTACATTTGTAGGGATATAAATTCCCCTCTCACTACAGCTTTCAGGGCATCCCAGAGATTTTGGTAAGATGTTTCTTCATTTTCATTTGTTTCCAGGTATCTTTTGATTCCTGTTTTGATTTCGTTGTTGACCCAGGAGTTGTTTAGCATCATGCTGTTTAGTGTCCATGTCTTTGTG
>NW_007204440.1:0-1478 GCF_000164805.1 Carlito syrichta | reverse complement strand
GCCCGAGGCTGAGGCGGAAGGATCGCCAGAGCCCAGCAGGTCGAGGCCGCGGCGGCCGGGAGCGTGCCACCGCACCCCCAGTCTGGATGACGGAGCGAGACTCCGACCCTAACAAAAGAAAAAGGAAAAAGGTCATCTATAAAAAGGTTAAAAAGAAAGAAAGCAAAAAGCAAAGGAAAGATGTAAAAAGGTTGCCGGCGTACAAGTGTGGTCTCTGTAAGGAAAAAAGGATATAAGGAAAACGAATGATTTTATCTAGCCCAGGATCTCATACGGTAAACGTGTGCCCTATAACGAACAGGACAAAAGTCGAAGTCTCGAGCATGTCGAAAAACGGCACGAGCACGTCAAAGACGGTATGCGGAAGGTTTAGGGAAAGAAAGGTACGAAGGGAATCCCACAAACCATCTAGCTTGCCAAAAACAGTCAGATCGACGAATCCGCCATTAATCTCAAGCACCGACGTTAGGCCAGAACGAAATTAGATCAAAGTAACAGAATTTTCTTAAAAACCTAAATCCATCGATCCTCAGTAAACAGCGGCATCGTTTAAAAGCGGTCCAATAGAATGCTCTCATTCGGACGGGGCCCATCGATCTTTCAGTCTATCGGTCAAATACGATTTCAGTTGAATGCCTTAAAACATAAAACTCTGCTTCCGTAGTACCTTTCCGGACCGAAGTCGTCAGCAAACTCACGTCTTTAGATTCCAACCGTGAAGGGTTTACGTCAGGTCAGTCAAGACGGCCGGAGTCTAAAGGGCGTCATTCAGTGCAAATCGCTAGCAACTTTGAAGTCCTTCAAAACTCTCATTCAAGACGTGTGTGGGCCGGGCTCGGCGGCTCAGCCTGTCATCCCACACCCCGGAAGGGTGAGGTGAGCGAATCGCCCGACCCCGCGGGTTCGAGACCCGCCCGGGCGCCTCGGCGACACCCTATCTCCACACACACACACACACTCACACACACAGACACACACACACACACACACACACACACACACGCCAGGCACGGTAGCGCACGCCTGTAGTTCTCCCGCCCAGGGAACCCGGCGAGACCTCATCTCTACAATAAATCAAAAATAGCCGGGCGTGGTAGCACGTGCCCGTAGTTCCAGCTACTCGGAAGGCCGAGGCAAAAGGATCGCCAGAGCACGGCAGGTCAAGGCTGGGGTGGCCAGGAGTGTACCACTGCCCTCCAGCCCGGGTGACAGAGTGAGACTCCAACTCATTAAAAAAAAAAAAAGAAGAAGAATCATCTCTAGGTGGGACCAGGCCCGGTGTCTCACACCGAGAGACCCAAGAGATTCAAAAAAGCGATACTCGCCGTAAAAGAAGCGTTCACCGTATCTCATCCCCGCCTCACGTTCGCAATATTGAAATCTCACCTCAGACCCCGTAGGACTAGGCACATCCCGTCGCCCGTAGCGACCGCGATCGTGAAGTCACACAACGTCTTCAGCAGCGCGTGTACCCGGAC
>NW_007204439.1:0-757 GCF_000164805.1 Carlito syrichta | reverse complement strand
CGCCCGTAGCGACCGCGATCGTGAAGTCACACAACGCCTTCAGCAGCGCGTGTACCCGGAACTCCCGTTAAGCTCCGTCCGCCCCAATCGCCGCGCCGACCTCCGCTTCCGCAACGGGACGTAAACGGTAAGCGATAAGTCCCTTCCGGACGTTCCCGCGCTCAGATCGCAGTCGACTCTGAGGCGCCAGCCACTCTCCCGGCGGGCTCTACGTCGACTCCAACCTCCGGCTCCCATACCAAAGTCGATCTACACGCCGTGACCGTGTAAACCCAGCTCATCCGGCCTTCCGTTCCGCCCGTCTGGCAGTCACTCGTCCATCACAAGTAACTAAGCCCGAGCCCGTGCAAATCGAACCCGAATCAACCCATCAAAGTCTCCGTAACCGCGTCACACAGTCTCATCCAATCCCGCGCGCACAAGTCCGTCAAGCCACCCCGCCCCTTCAGAACGACGTAGAAAAGGCGCGTGTCAGCCCGGGTCGGGTCTCTCGTCCCCGAAGTCGCCGCGTCGGCTTCAAACGCGAGCCCAGACTCGAGCCCGAATAAAGTGTGTTCGCATCGGAGCCGGCTCTCTGTGGTCTCCGGGATTTAAAATCTCGGGGCTCACGCCACCAGTCACACTCGTCGTCCCGGCACTTTGGGAAGCCAAAGCGAGGCGACGGCCGGGATCCAGGAGCTCAAGACCAGCCCGGGCAACATAGCGAGATCTCATCCCTAGCAAAAAAAAAACAGAGCGAATTCACGAATACACAAAT
>NW_007204438.1:0-720 GCF_000164805.1 Carlito syrichta | reverse complement strand
TGGATCAGGCGTAGCTCCTAGACCTCACACCTTCTTCTGTGTAATGGTGTGAAAGAGCTCATGGAGCTCATGCTGGCACAAGAGCCAAAGATACAACATATTCAAGTCCAAGTGTCTGTATTATTATTCTATGCTATTCTGCCATAGAAGTTCAGTCGACATTTGAACTCCCATGTATGCTAATTATTCAGGACACAGGCTCGAATCTCTTGACAGTGGGCCCTTCGACCCATTGTGGTTGAGGAAATAGGGAGGAGCAGCACGAAAGGAAAATGGGAAAGCTTGATAGGATTGGCCTTCTTTGAAATTATGGGAAGTAATGTGGAAGTTATATTTGAAAGCATTAGAACACTTCACTGAGAATAAAAGCCTTCTTTAGTTCTTTTCAGTAAACCGATTTGGATTTTCCCCCTGATTTCCATCCAGTGGCGTCATTAGTGTTTACTTCACTCTGTGTCTTGCGATCATAGGATTACCTAAGCCACTTTCATAATTTTAACCTCTTTAGGTAATCAGCGGGCACCAACATTCCCTTGAAGAGTGAAGGCTCATCATTCACTCAATCTTTGACTCAGCAAATAGTTTTGTGTAAAATAAAGCAGAGGATCCAAAGCAGAAGGATGGTCAGTGCCCTGCCCTTCAGCCTGCAACAGAGGGGGAGCCCAACTCAAAAAACAAAACAAAACAAAACAAAGCAGAAAGAAAGAGGAAGAAAAGAGG
>NW_007204437.1:0-991 GCF_000164805.1 Carlito syrichta | reverse complement strand
TGTGTAATGGTGTGAAAGAGCTCATGGAGCTCATGCTGGCACAAGAGCCAAAGATACAACATATTCAAGTCCAAGTGTCTCTATTATTATTCTATGCTATTCTGCCATAGAAGTTCAGTCGACGTTTGAACTCCCATGTAGGATAATTAGTCAGGACACAGGCTCGAATCACTTGACAGTGGGGCCTTCGACCCATTGTGGTTGAAGAAATAGGGAGGAGCAGCACGAAAGGAAAATGGGAAAGCTTGATAGGATTGGCCTTCTTTGTAATTATGGGAAGTAATGTGGAAGTTATATTTGAAAGCATTAGAACACTTCACTGAGAATAAAAGCCTTCTTTAGTTCTTTTCAGTAAACCGATTTGGATTTTCCCCCTGATTTCCATCCAGTGGCGTCATTAGTGTTTACTTCACTCTGTGTCTTGCGATCATAGGATTACCTAAGCCATTTTCATAATTGTAACCTCTTTAGGTAATCAGCGGGCACCAACATTCCCTTGAAGAGTGAAGGCTCATCATTCACTCAATCTTTGTCTCAGCAAATAGTTTTGTGTAAAATAAAGCAGAGGATCCAAAGCAGAAGGATGGTCAGTGCCCTGCCCTTCAGCCTGCAACAGATGGGGAGCCCAACTCAAAAAACAAAACAAAACAAAACAAAGTAGAAAGCAAGAGGAAGAAAAGAGAGAGGGAGGAAAAAAGAGCCTAGGGCCTTATGGCTTCACAGCTGAATTTGTCCAAGCAGGTGAAAAGCAAATATAAGTTTCATTTAAACTCTTCACCAAAATCGAAGAGGCAGAAATAATGCCCAACTGACTACATGAGCCCAGAACTACTCTGATAGCAAAACAAGACAGACACACGCAAAGTAAAAACAAAGAATACCACAGACCAAGATCACTGATGTACACAGGCATGACAAAGTCTTAGCGAAAACCAAGTTAAACAGAACACTGCTTTTGTGCCTATTGTTAGAAATAGCAATTGAGGTGATT
>NW_007204436.1:0-908 GCF_000164805.1 Carlito syrichta | reverse complement strand
GCGGCCACTGCACTCCAGTCTGGGCGACAGAGCGAGACTCCAACTCAAAAAAAACCAAAAAAAACAAAAACAAAAACAAAAATGAATTTGTAAATAATCATTGTTACTTCATCTTTGCAACAGACTGTCGCTTTGGTCTCCAGCAGGGGGAGCTGGAGGAGCAGAGCTTCCAGATGTGCCTCCTGTGTGGGGCGCCCAGTGAAGGGAGGAAGGAGCAGGGACAAGGAAGCCGCTTGTGGGAGGGGGTGGGAGGTGCCCACTTAGGCCATGACTGGGTGTAATGTCAGAGTCTTCTACAAAGTGCCATGGCCCAGTCGGCGCAGAGGCCAGGAAGACAGTTGCAGCCTGAAGTGACTGTAAAAGAGACCCTGTTGCCTGGTGGTTGCCCTTTTGAAATCCCAACAGTGATGCAGAAATGTCTGCCTGTTTTAGAATTACAATTCGTGTTTTTGACTAGCTCACCTACAGCTGGGTTCCACACCTGAAATTGTGGTGCTCTGTGAGTTGCATAGCTGGAAATTAAATGTTCAAGCTCTACCTTGGGTCCAATTTAACACTTGGTACTGTATGGATTGAATTGAACATGTTGAGGCCTGGCAATTTCACTTGTGGTAGAGGCTCTAGCATTTTTCTATTTCTATGCAAATTTTTTGAAGCTGAATTGCTTGCATATTTCTTGCTGCCTTCACAGAAGGAGGTTTCTTCAGACTTCACGGAGGCATCAGTTGCTCTTTGACTAGGTCCCTTATGTGATTATAACCTTTATGGTTTTGTGGTTTGGGTTTGCAAACTTAAGTGTTTGTTGTATTCATGCTCCCATGTAGTAATTTTAGTTTGGTTGTGAAAAACCCTGGGGCTGAAATTAGTGGATAATCTTTTTTTTCTAAAAAAAAAAAAGAGCCCCAGAT
>NW_007204435.1:0-430 GCF_000164805.1 Carlito syrichta | reverse complement strand
GGACACACTCCACCTAGGAGTCTCACCCACCCTGGTGGGAATGGCCATGACCGCCATCTTGAGGTGTCTACACTGCCTGGCAGAATCCGGACACACTCCATCCGGGACTCCCACCCTCCATCCTAGAAATCCCCGTGTCCGCCATCTTGAGGTGTCTACACTGCATCGTAGAATCCAGACACACTCCATCCGGGACTCCCACCCTCCATCCTAAAAATCCCCATGTCCGCCATCTTGAGGTGTCTACACTGCATGGCAGAATCCGGACACACTCCACCTAGGACTCTCACCCACCCTGGTGGGAATGGCCATGTCGGCCATCTTGAAGTGTCTACACTGCATGGCAGAATCCAGACACACTCCATCCGGGACTCCCACCCTCCATCCTAGAAATCCCCGTGTCCGCCATCTTGAGGTGTCTACACTGCAT
>NW_007204434.1:0-865 GCF_000164805.1 Carlito syrichta | reverse complement strand
CCATTTGGTCCAGAGTCTCATCGAGGTTCCAGATCTCCTTGCTAATTTTTTGTCCTGATGATCTGTCTAAGGTTGTGAGTGGTGTATTAAAGTCCCCAGTTATTATGGTGTTAGAGTCAATGTCTTTCTTTAGTTTTCCTAGAAGTTGCTTTATGAATGTTGGTGCACCTATGTTGGGTGCATATATGTTTAGGATAGATATTTCTTGTTGATGGAGTGAACCTTTTATCATTATGTAGTGGCCCTCTGTATCTTTTTTAATTTTTGATAGCTTAAATGGTATTTTGTCTGAAATTAGGATTGCGACTCCTCCTTTCTTTTGTGTTCCATTCGCCTGAAAATTTGTTTCCCATCCTCTTACTTTGAGTCTGTGTATGTCCTTTCTAGTGAGATGGGTCTCTTGAAGGCAGTATATTGTTGCCTGGTGATATTTTATCCATTTTGTCATTCTATGTCTTTTCAGTGGTGCGTTTAGTCCATTCACATTCAGACTAATTATTGAAATGTGAGAGCTCGTCCCTATCATGGAGTTGTTATTGAGTTATTGTTCTTCCACTTGGTTTTTTCTTTTTTCTTTTTTTTTTGTTTGTCTTTCTTTTGGTTTTGGGGTTGGTTCATGTATATTTTATTCTTTTCCCTGTACTCTTGTGAAGAACTTTGTTCTTTTTTCCTTTTTTTCTGTGTTTAGTACTTTCTTAAGTGTTTCATGCAGATGTGGTTTGGTGGCAGCGTAAGTTCTTAGGGATTGGATATATGGGGAAAATTTTAATTCTCCCTTGCTGATGAAGCTTAATCTGGCTGGTTATTCTTGGTTGAAATTTTTTATCTTTTAGGACTTTGAAGATAGGGCTCCAAGCTCTCCTAG
>NW_007204433.1:0-1027 GCF_000164805.1 Carlito syrichta | reverse complement strand
TTCTAAGGCAGCCTTTTTTTGTCAACAGTTTAATTTTCCTGTTTTCAAGTTCATTTGATAGTAAAAGACACAGAAGTTATCGTCATCCCCAAGGAATCAATGGTAGACCAGTTGTTTTCATTTGAACTACACGTATTGGCAGAGTAGTTATGGTAATTTTTCAATTTGGTTAATATTTGTGCCGAAGTGTACGTGTAAAAAAATGTCAGTAGATATAAAATAGTACATGAAATAGCAAATAATTATGCTGTGAATATCATTTTGACTTTTCATTAGATGTAAGTGTTCATTTCTTAGACATGAATATTTATTTTAAGCAGGCAGAGGGGCAAAATATGAACAACATGAGATTAGGGTCTATAGATCAGCAGAATTCTTTAAACAGATTTAGCAATATACCTTGAACACATTGTCATGTTTTTAAGCTACACTGTCTCATTTCTGCAGTTGAGGGAAAGATATTCGTTTATCTGTTGTTTTGAGGATCAAATGACACAATGTATTGAAAAAACCCAGAGTACTATTGACATATTACTATTACATTCAGGAAGTAACTTAGATAAATAATCCAGCAGGGGTGAACTTTTCATTTTTAGACACTCAACTCAAATCAACATAATGAAAGTGTGGGTCACAGTGACATTTCCTTCGGTGCTTAACAATAAAATTATGGACCTAAACAATCACTAGAGATGTAAGAAGTTGGAAAGATAACAGAAAATCTTTAAGTCTTAACGCCATTTTTTTTCGCAGTTTGTTAATAAGGACAGCAGTCTAACTTTCATGAATTCCAAACCTGGAAATTCCAATATTAAAAATACTTAAGGATCAGCTGTTCAGCTATTTGCATACACGTAATACTTTATTCTTCAGAATGATTCCACCCAATTTCAAAATAATTAGTGATAGGGTATGTCACTGCATTTTTCTATGGTCATGGCTCTTTGTTATTACATTATTTAAGGTTTGGCAGGTGGCCATAGTTGTGTAAAGTTGCATGTCCCCTATTGGTTGTGCATCAGAGGAG
>NW_007204432.1:0-682 GCF_000164805.1 Carlito syrichta | reverse complement strand
GCTGCAGTGATCCTTCCACCTCAGCCTTCCAAGTAGCCAGAATTACAGGCACGCGCTACCAAGCCTGGCTGATTTTTTTTTATTTATTGTAGAGATGAGGTCTCGCCAAGTTGCCTAGGCAGGTCTCGAACCCGTGGGCTCAGGCAATCCACTCACCTCAGCCTCCCAAGGCATGGGATTACAGGTTGAGCCACCAAGCTCAGCTGATAATGCTTTTTCATTGGGAGGTGGGGATGAGAGATGCAGCAGAGTCCACTCTTCTGTGGAGTAGGGCAAGGGGAACATTAAAGTGAGCATAGAATCCAAGTGAACTCCAGGACAAAGGCTTGGGACAGACAGAGGATGGGAGAGGAGAGAAGGAAAGCTAAATGGACAGAGTTAGAAAGAGGATTTTTCTTAATCTTACATTGGAAGAGGAGAAGCACTTCAGGGCATCAGTCATGCATGTGAGATATACTGACAGCAAGAGAAATGACATGGAAAATTTGAAAGAAGTTGGGAGTGTTATAAATTTACACTCCTTTGGTGTTTTCATGAAAGACTGTAAATTGAGATTTACAGTGATTTTCAGTGATTTTGGTTGCTGGAATACAACAGATACTGAAGTTTGGTTTGCTCAACACTTCCATTTCCAGCTCTATTACAGAAAGTTTAACCATATAATTTATCATCCTGAGGCACT
>NW_007204431.1:0-395 GCF_000164805.1 Carlito syrichta | reverse complement strand
TCCCTATTTTCCTCTTGTCTCTCCTCAATTTTTTTAATTCTCTCCATTAATGTCATGATGTCTGGGTTTGTTGCATGTGACCAGTCATTCTGGGGGCTCTTCATTGTTTGTGTTCCAGAATCTGTTTTCTCAGTGTCTGATCTCCCAGGGGTCTGTGTGAGACCTATATTCTTCTTTTGGTTTTTCTTCATTTGTGCGGTTTTCCTCCTCCCTACTTTTTCCTTCCCTCCATGTCACCGTCTTATTTAATTCTGTTATTCAGGTGTAAAGGGATTGGTTTTACTTCTGTTTGTTCAATCTCCTATTCTTTATGTATGTCCTCTTACTTTGCTCAATTCTGGAGTTGCACTGTAGGTTGGGGGTGGTCCTTTTTGCAGTTTTGAGATTTACTTAAG
>NW_007204430.1:0-834 GCF_000164805.1 Carlito syrichta | reverse complement strand
GAAGGAAGAGGTTTGGGAGGGAAAGGGTCATCAAAATGACCTGGGAGTTTTGTAACCCGCCTGTCATCCCTCACCCTAAATTGTTGAGATGTCACAACACAAGGAGCAGCTGAAACTCACTACTATGTATGCTAACATAGATGCTAGAATGTTCTTTCTGATGTGAGCATACTAGAGTTCCCGGAGTGCCCATCAAGGAACTCTCTTCCACCTTTAGCATCCAGAACTTATCACAATGATCGTCAGCATTCCCCATCCTAGTTTCCTCCCCTGCCCCTTCTTCCTGCTACAATGCCAACCCGACGGGGCCCCACCACCCTCTACTAGAGCAAGTCTGCACCTGGGTTGCACATTAAAGTCAAAAAAAGAGGTTTCACAACAGGTGCCTGGTTCCCATTCCCAGAAGCTGATTTAGTTATCCTAGGACATGGTCAGGCACCCAGATTTTTTAAAGCCCTGGGAGACTGTAACAGACAACCTGGACTGAGAGCCATCACACCACTGAAGAGTTGTTACAGGTGACTTCGGCCTCATCCAAGTCAGTGAATGTTTCTCATCTGTCTCTACTTTCAGCTGCAGTGGTGGGTAGAAGTCACCATACAGGAGCAGTAATTTTTCTTTTCTCACAAATAATTCTATAATCTTGGCAAAAGGGAAAAGGAGCAGAAAAATCTGTGTGCAGATAAGAGCTCTTAGAATACAAAAGTGAGTTATGATAGCTAAGGTGTGAAAATTTTACAGGAAAAGAAAAACTGGAGGAGAAAGTATGTGTTAGGGAAATACTGATGGGAAAAGAATTAGGAGAAATCACGGTATGTGAAATTGGCCGACATA
>NW_007204429.1:0-596 GCF_000164805.1 Carlito syrichta | reverse complement strand
ATTTTGAGGGTAATATGTTGAAAGTCATTGCCAAACTCATGTTGTTAATATTTTCTTGTGTGTGTTTTCTTCTAGTAATTTTATAGTTCCACGTCTTAAATTTAAGTCTTTAATCTATTTTGATTTCTGTATATGGTGTGAGATAGGGGTCCAATGTCATTTTTCTGCCTGCAGATAGAGAGTTATATTTACTTACTTCATTTACCAGCTATTTTTACTTACCACTCTGTGTTTTAAAAGAGTAAGGAGAAAGGTTGAATGTAGGGAAAAAAGAGAAGTGAAAAGCAACAAAGAATACCAGTGCAGAATTTAACACCAACTAAGACATATGTGTGGCACTGCATTCTCTAAGATGAGGAGTTTTTTTCCCTAATCTCCTCCACCCTAATCCATTAATTCTGTCTGCACGTGATACTTCTTTTGGATATTCCTGCCTCTATGACATGGATGTTTCAATTTGGAAAGACAATGTGTGTGTGTGTGTGTGTGTGTGCGCGCGAGCGCGCACGTGCACCACATGTGTATGGAGTGTAAATCACTTAGTTGAAAATAGATTTGGAAGTTTAATATATAAATAAATGCAATCATGAATATTT
>NW_007204428.1:0-701 GCF_000164805.1 Carlito syrichta | reverse complement strand
GGGCTTTTATTTTGGTGATCTGGGTTCTTCTGCTGAAATTAGGGTTTTTGTGGTCTTGCTTTTCCAGCTTCTTTAGGTGGCTTGTTAGGTTGTGAATTTCTGTTCCTTCCATTTTCTTCATGTGTGTTTGTAAGGATATAAATTCCCCTCTTACTACAGCTTTCAGGGCATCCCAGAGATTCTGGTAATATGTTTCTTCATTTTCATTTGTTTCCAGGTATCTTTTGATCCCTGTTTTGATTTTGTCATTGACCCAGGAGTTGTTTAGCATCATGCTGTTTAGTGTCCATGTCTTTTTGGGTTTTGGGGGGACTTTGTTGGTGTTAATGTTTATTTTTATTCCACTGTGGTCCGAGAAGGTGTTTGGTAGAATTTCGGTCCTTTTAAATTTGCTTATGCTTGATTTATGGCCAAGTATGTGGTCGATCTTAGAATATGTTCCATGTGGTGATGAGTAGAATGTGTATTCTGTGGTCTTTGGATGGAGTGTTCTGTAGGTATCAATTAAGTCCATTTGGTCCAAAGTTACATTGAGGTTCTGGATCTCCTTGCTGATTTTTTGACCTGATGATCTGTCTAGGATTGTGAGTGGGGTATTAAAGTCCCCAGTTATGATAGTGGCAGAGTCAATATCTTTCTTTAGTTTTCCAAGAAGTTGCTTTATGAAAGTTGGTGCATCTATGTTGGGTGCATATATGTTG
>NW_007204427.1:0-564 GCF_000164805.1 Carlito syrichta | reverse complement strand
CTATGGTCAGCCAGTTTTCCCAGCACCATTTACTGAATAGGTTCTCCTCTCCCCATTGGTAGGTGGTGGGGGCTTTGTCGAAGATGAGTTGGTTGAGGAATTGAGGTTTTGCTTCTGGACTCTCAATTCTGTTCCATTGATCTATATGCCTGTTCCTGTACCAATACCAAGCTGTTTTGATGATTGTAGCTTTATAGTAAAGTTTGAAGTCTGGTATTGTGATACCACCTGCTTTGTTTTTTTTGCTGAGGATTGTTCTGGCTATTCTTGGACGTTTGTGCTTCCATATGAATTCCTGTGTTGTTTTTTCTAGGTCTGAAAAGAATGTTGTTGGTAATTTAATGGGTACTGCATTGAATTTGTAGATTGCCTTACGTTATATGGACATCTTCACAATGTTGATTCTTCTGATCCATGAGCATGGGATATTTTTCCACTTGTTCGTGTCAGCTTTGATTTCTTTGATCAGAGTTTTGTAATTTTCATTGTAGAAGTCTTCCATGTCTCTGGTTAGGAAGATGCCAAGGTATTTCATTTTTTTGGTGACTATTGTGAATGAAATTG
>NW_007204426.1:0-789 GCF_000164805.1 Carlito syrichta | reverse complement strand
CATGCAGATGATATGATGGTGTACCTTGAAAACCCAAGAGAATCTGTCAAAGGCCTCCTTACATTGATAAAGGCCTTTGGCAAAGTCTCAGGATACAAAATAAATGTACAAAAGACAATCGCATTTCTCTACACCAATAATAAACAAACAGAAACCCAAATAAAAAACACAATTCCATTCACAATAGCCACAGAAAAAATGATATACCTTGGCATCTTCCTAACTAGAGACGTGAAAGACCTTTATAATGAAAATTACAAAACACTGCTTAAAGAAATCAAAGCTGACACGAACAAGTGGAAAAATATCCCATGCTCATGGATCGGAAGAATCAACATTGTGAAGATGTCCATCTTACCTAAGGCAATCTACAAATTCAATGCAATACCCATTAAATTACCAACAACATTCTTCTCAGACCTAGAAAAAACAACACAGGAATTCATATGGAAACACAAACGTCCAAGAATAGCCAGAACAATCCTCAGCAAAAAAAACAAAGCAGGTGGTATCACAATACCAGACTTCAAACTTTACTATAAAGCTACAATCATCAAAACAGCTTGGTATTGGTACAGGAACAGGTATATAGATCAATGGAACAGAATTGAGATTCCAGAAGCAAAACCTCAATTCCTCAACCAACTCATCTTCGACAAAGCCCCCACCACCTACCAGTGGGGAGAAGAGAACCTATTCAGTAAATGGTGCTGGGAAACTGGCTGACCACATGCAGAAGATTGAAACAGGACCCCTATCTATCACCATGCACAAAGGTTAACTCCAAAT
>NW_007204425.1:0-1061 GCF_000164805.1 Carlito syrichta | reverse complement strand
CGGTTCCTCTGGCTTCGCGGCAGCTCGTCGGTGTCCGCTTTCTCCCGGGTCCGGCCGGCCTCGCTGCCAGAGGACGGAGGTCAGCTCGGGGCCGCGGGTGGGCTCCTCTGCGGGGGTGCGGGATGGACTAGGAGGAGTCCTCGACCCGGGGCCCGGAATGAAGTCACCTCGAGGGACCGGCAGGGACCTCGAGACCGACGACGGGGCTGGGGGGTTTGGCATCTGGAACCGGGACTCTGCCCGAGAGGTTGTGGGCGGCCCGTGGGCCCCTCTGGTCGGATCCCAGAGGGTTGGGGTTGCTGTGTGGGACGGCGTCTTCCGTGCCCTCCGTGCCTCGGGAGGCTGGTGTTTTCGTGGGAGGGTGGAAAGTCTCCCCGCGCCGCTGTCGGTGACTTGCGCCCTGATCTTCCCCTTGAACTGACGTTTCCTTTGCGACGTCGTTTTCCCCTTTCCGGGAGGGTGTGGGTTTCCACCTCGAGCCGTCCTCTCTTTCTTGGATGAGCGGGAGTCCCGCTCTGTCTTCTCGCGCGACTTTCGGGCTCGAGCGATGCCCGGCCGGGAAACAGAAGCCAGATCGTCCCGTCGCATCCGGTCCCGCTCCGAGAGGAGACGGTGGCGAGGCACCGAGCTGGCCCTCTGAGGAACGGCCCGGGGGGCGGCATAGCTGTTTGGGTTGAATCCCGGTCACCGTCGACCTGCCGTGACCGAGTGGAAAGAGAGAAGATCCCCGCGGTCGAGAAGTCAGACACGTGTCCTGGGGATGTGACTTTTTTGTGTATGTGCTCTGCGCTCGTGGGCTGGCTCCGGAATGAATGGGAAACCTTTTTTTCCTGAAGAAAGAGGAGAAGGAGAAGGAGAAGGAGAAGGAGAAGGAGAAGGAGAAGGAGAAGGAGAAGGAGAAGGAGGAGGAGAAGGAGAAGGAGAAGGAGAAGGAGAAGGACAACTATTTTTTTATTTAATCGTGTGTTGTTGTTATTGTTGTTGTTGTTGTTCTTGTTGTTCTTGTTGTTGCTGCTGCTGCTGCTGCTGCTGCTGCTGCTGCTGTTGTGTTAAGCAGGAGG
>NW_007204424.1:0-1196 GCF_000164805.1 Carlito syrichta | reverse complement strand
GTGAGTGGCCGGGGGGCTCGGGGTTTAGTCCGGCGGGGTACGGGGGTCTCAGGGGTCACAGAGTCCCGCCCGATTCAACCGACGTCGAGGTGGGGTCTGGCTCTGCGGGCCCGGCGGGACCCGAACTCCCGGACCCCAGGCATCGTCCGGCCTCGGAGCCCCACCGGGCCGGGGTGACGGGCGTCAGCCTCCACGCCCCCCGAGAGAGGCCAGCAAGCCCGACGCGGGGCGCAGACCCGGAGTTCAGTCCCAGCCGGGGCAGCGTAGCGAGACCCCACTGACCGAGGACACAGAGCCAGCGAGAGCCCCGGGACTGGGGAAGCCTCCTCGGGTCACGCCAGCTTCCCTAGGGGTCGCGGGGAAGCGGGCGTGGCGGTTCTGGTCCCAGCGCTGTGGGAGGCCGAGGCGGGAGGACCCTTGGCCCCGAGGGGTCGGAGACCGGACTGGACAGCAGAGCAAGACCCCATCTCTGCAATTTTAGGGGGAAAAAAAGACAAAAAAAAGGCGTGAGCGGCTGCACCCGGCCCCACGTGTGTGACTCGGTTTCCCTTCATGGCTCTGGCCAGGCGGGCGGGAAGACGGAAAGTGCCCAGACCCCCCCCGCCCCCCGGGCAGGGGTTCCGAGCGGAGCCTCGGGTTTGCCCGGCGCCGGCGGCTTTTCCACGTTTCTGAAGGTCGCGGGTTCGAGTCCGCCCTCCAGCCCGTCCACATGGGCAGGGGTCCCGGGCTGCTTCCAGGCTGGCCCTGTCCATCCGGTCTCTTTGAGTCGGGGTCTCTCTTCCCCCAGGCGTCTCTCGGGGCGGGCGTCTGTCTCTGTCTCCCCAACCCAGGTAGGGGTCTTCCTCTCCCATCTCTTGGGGTGGGGGTCTCTCTGTCTCCCTGACTTGAGGTGGGGGTTTCTCTCCCCGACTCGGGGTGGGGGTCTCTCTCTCCCCCGTCTCTTGGAGTGGGTGGTCTGTCTCCCCAACTCGGGTGGGGATTTCTCTCCCCCCGTTTCTTGGGGTAGTAGGTCTCTCTCCATCCGTCTCTCGGGGTAGGGGTCTCTGTCCCCTCATCTTTTGGGTAGGGGGTCTCTCTCCCTGACTCGGGGTGGGGGTCTCCTATCTTTTGGGGTAGGGAGTGTCTCTCCCTGACTCAGGGTGGGGGTCTCTCTCCTATCTTTTGGGGTAGGGGGTCTCTCTCCCTGACTCGGGGTG
>NW_007204423.1:0-744 GCF_000164805.1 Carlito syrichta | reverse complement strand
CCGTCTGATACTACTTTCCTTGTTAGTGACGTCTGATACTACTTGCCTTCTTAGTGCCGTATGATACTACTTGCCTTATTAGTGCCGCCTGATACTCCTTGCCTTATTTGTGCCATCTGATACTCCTTACTTGGTTAGTGTCCTCTGATACCCCTTGACTTATTAGTGCCGTCTGATTTTCCTTGTCTTATAATTTCGTCTGATACTCCTTGCCTTATTGGTGACGTCTGATATTCCTTGCATTATTAGTCCCGTCTGATTCTACTTGCCTTATTAGTGCTGTCTGATCCTACTTACCTCATTTGTGTGGTCTTATACTACTTGCCTCATTAGTGTCGTCTGATAATTCTTGCCTTATTAGTCCCGTCTGATACTACTTGCCTTATAAGTGCCGTCTGATACTACTCTCCATATAAGTGCAGTCTGATACTACTTACCTTAATAGTGCTGCCTGATACTCCTTGATTTATTAGTGCCGACTAATACTCCTTGCCTTATTAGTGCCGTCTGATACTCCTTGCTTTATTAGTGCCGATTGATACCACTTGCCCTCTTAGTGTCGTCTGATATTACTTGCATTATTAGTCCCATCTGATACTACTTGCCTTCTTTGTGTCGCCTGATACTTCTTGCCTTCTTAGTGTCGTCTGATAATACTTGCCTTCTTAGTATCATCTGATACTACTTGCCTTCTTAGTGTTGCCTGATACTACTTACCTTGTTAGTGCCGTGTGATACTACTTG